>NC_091118.1:30831468-30913968 GCF_040183065.1 Periplaneta americana | reverse complement strand
TGAAGATTCAGCACCTCATTGCAGTCGTAGTACGTAGATTATAGTTGAAGACTGAAGATTCAGCACCTCACTGCAGTCGTAGTACGTAGATTATAGTTGAAGACTGAAGATTCAGCACCTCACTGCAGTCGTAGTACGTAGATTATAGTTGAAGGCTGAAGATTCAGCACCTCACTGCAGTCGTAGTACGTTGATTATAGTTGAAGACTGAAGATTCAGCACCTCACTGCAGTCGTAGTACGTAGATTATAGTTGAAGACTGAATATTCAGCACCTCACTGCAGTCGTAGTACGTAGATTATAGTTGAAGACTGAAGATTCAGCACCTCACTGCAGTCGTAGTACGTTGATTATAGTTGAAGACTGAAGATTCAGCACCTCACTGCAGTCGTAGTACGTAGATTATAGTTGAAGACTGAAGATTCAGCACCTCACTGCAGTCGTAGTACGTTGATTATAGTTGAAGGCTGAAGATTCAGCACCTCAGTGCAGTCGTAGTACGTAGATTATAGTTGAAGGCTGAAGATTCAGCACCTCACTGCAGTCGTAGTACGTTGATTATAGTTGAAGACTGAAGATTCAGCACCTCACTGCAGTCGTAGTACGTAGATTATAGTTGAAGGCTGAAGATTCAGCACCTCAGTGCAGTCGTAGTACGTTGATTATAGTTGAAGGCTGAAGATTCAGCACCTCACTGCAGTCGTAGTACGTTGATTATAGTTGAAGACTGAAGATTCAGCACCTCACTGCAGTCGTAGTACGTAGATTATAGTTGAAGGCTGAAGATTCAGCACCTCACTGCAGTCGTAGTACGTTGATTATAGTTGAAGGCTGAGGATTCAGCACCTCACTGCAGTCGTAGTACGTTGATTATAATTGAAGGCTGAGGATTCAGCACCTCACTGCAGCCATAGTGCGTTGATTATAGTTGACGGCTGAAGATTCAGCACCTCACTGCAGTCGTAGTACGTTGATTATAGTTGACGGCTGAAGATTCAGCACCTCACTGCAGTCGTAGTACGTTGATTATAGTTGAAGGCTGAAGATTCAGCACCTCACTGCAGTCGTAGTACGTTGATTATAGTTGAAGGCTGAAGATTCAGCACCTCACTGCAGTCGTAGTACGTTGATTATAGTTGAAGGCTGAAGATTCAGCACCTCACTGCAGTCGTAGTACGTTGATTATAGTTGAAGGCTGAAGATTCAGCACCTCACTGCAGTCGTAGTACGTTGATTATAGTTGAAGGCTGATAACTCAGCACCTCAGTGCAGTCGTAGTATGTTCATTACAGCTGAAGTCTAGTTACAAAATCATCTTCATAAAAATGTTATTTCTACTTCAATGAATATAGTGTAGAGATACTTCAGCTTCTATTTCATTTTATATGCTACATTAATTTCCATTTTTATAACTTATTTCTTCGTTATTGTTGATGAAGTGCTTCTTGTTGCATTTCTTCTTGGTAGAATGTATTTCTGTGACTCCTTGTTGGCACTATACAATCATTTTCTTGGTATAAGATGTGTTTACACAGTTGCATTACTTCTTTGTAAACAGTAATGTTGTTTCCCTTGAGTTGAATTTCTTGTTGACAGAAGATATTGTGGGTTGTTCTTAGTTTCATTTCCATTCATTGAAGATTATGTTACTAAAGTTAATGTTTTGCTTTAGTTGGAGCTCTTCTATATTGATGATGCGTTTTTTTTTTAATTACGGAGGAACTTTATCACTAATGGAGAATTGATTAACGTTTCCTGGATGTTATCACTCGTGAGCTCTTGATGTATTTCTTTAGCTTGGAAGAGTTTGGCTTCTCATATGAGGAGAATTGACATGCTGTTGAGTTTATTTAACTTGCTGGACAAAAAGAAAGTATTTGTTTGAAGAATTGGATTTCATTTATTAGAAAAGATATATAAGACTGCTAGTTGATGGCATTTGTTTGATAGGAGGAGACAATGTGATGATTTTTTTTTATTGAAGATGAAATGCTGATTAGTGCAGTTGGACTTTGTTATGTTAGAAGATATTATGATTTTTGTTGGAGTTTTGATCATTTGATTGGAAGATACTATAATGACGGTTCCAAGAGGTGGATCTTCTTCCCATTGGAGGGAATAAGTTTATTTTTACGTGAAAAAAGTTGTGATAGCTTTCTTGAAAGTAAACTTTTTTTTCAAATGATTGCGATATGATTTTTGGAATTGAACATGGCATTTTCTTTTGTGGAGATGGTATTTTTTTTCACGTGGTGGCGTTCTGATTTTTAAAATGGATATGATTTTTTTTTCAAGTGGTGGCGAGTGATAATGTTGTTGAGTTATATTAAACAATCTGTTTCGTAACAGTGGCCGTGTGAATTGCTTTCGTTTGTATGTAAAATGTTTTGTGAAAGTTAACACATTTTTGTTTTTGAATTTTATGCCACTGTAATAATCCATTAGCGTCCATGTATTTTGTTTTCCTAAATACATGGGAATTACTCAGAGTTCTGAGCTGTATTTAGCATTCTTACTTTTTTTATTGCTTACTTTTGGCGACTCTTTTCTGCCAAAAGTAGTATCTACAGAAAGCATAGAGGTAGGGCTCCATACTGTCTGTACCGTGCGGAGCAAGATTGACCGATACTTGTATCATCTCGCTCCGCTTATTCAGTTCCTGGATGACAAACTAGGTAATCATTGAAGGGCACATGGCCGTTTCGTATTTTGTGGTACAGTTCATTTCCCTCCTTATGTCGAGGGAACTGAACTCAGCCACATTGCAGTCAGTTGCCCTACCAACTGATGTTAGTCAACTCCAATTTGTACTGACTAGCTTCACTGTGTAGACTACAGTTTCATTTTTATCTGTTAAATAATCTTCATAGAAGTAATATGATTCTTTGCAATAAAATTCAGGGTAAATATAAAATAGGTGAATGCCACATTCTTGCAATCACTGTCATTTTGGAATTTTGATACCCATTTGTTATTACATGAATGCGTGAAAATATAAATTCGCAATATATTTGCTCAATGGATTGTATTACTTGTCTTCGATTTCCTTAGTCTACGTACTTCTGGTCACCATATAGTCCCAAAAGTACTTTTTTACAGAAAGCACAGAGGAAGTAGGGCTCCATGCTTTGTGTACTGTGCAAAGGAAGATTGATCTATAATTGATCATCTTGTTCTGGTTATTTAGTTCTTGGGTAACTCGGTAATCCCTGAAACAAGCTCGACGGATAGCTTGCATTTTGTGGTAAAGGAGGAGGATGATTTTTTTCAGGTCACAATTCGTGATAACTTTCATGAAGATGATTTTTTTTCAAATGATGATGATATGATATTTGGAATTGAAAGTGTTTCCCCCCCCCCCACATGATTTTTTTTTTTGGAGATGGTATTTTTTTCACATGATTTTTTTTTTTTTTTTTGGAGATCGTACTTTTTTCACCTGATATTATGGTTTTTTAAAATCCTTATGAATTTTTTTTCAGGCGATGGCGAGTGATAATTTAGTTCAGTTATTCTGAACAATTCCTTTTTCTAACAGTGGCCTTATGAATTGATTTCGTTGGTATAGAGAATGTTTAGTAAAAGGTTACATATTTTTGTTTTTGAATTTTATGCCACTGTAACAATCCATTAATGTCCATATATTTCGTTTTCGTAAATACATGGGAATTGCTCATAGTTTTGAGGTACATTTTGCATTTCTAGTTCTCTTTTATTTCTTACTTTCGGCGACTCTGCTCTACAGAAAGCATAGAGGTGGGGCTCCATACTCTCTGTACCGTGCGGAGCAAGATTGACCAATACTTGCAGGCTATCGTCTCGCTCCGCTTATTCAGTTCCTGGATAGGGAAGTCAGGTAATCATTGAAATGAGATTGAACGGCACGTGGCCGTTTCGTATTTTTTGGTACAGTTCGTTTCCCTCCTCATCTCGAAGGGAACTGAACTCAGCCACATTACAGTCAGATGCCCTACCAACTGATTTTAGTGAACTCCAATTTGAACTTACTAGCTTCATTGTGTACAGCTTCATTTTTATCTCCTAAATAACCTTTATATAGTCAATATGATTGTTTGTGATAAAATTCATGATAAGTATAAGGTAAGTGATTGCCACATTCTTGCAATCACTGTTATTTTGGAATTTACTACCGATTCATTATTAACATGAATGCAAGGAAATGTAATTTTGTAATATAGTTGCGCAATGGCTTGTATTATTTGTTTTAGATTTCCTTACCCTACTTCTGGTGACCATATAGGGCCAAAAGTACTTTTTACAGAAAGCACAGAGGAAGTAGGGCTCCATGCTTTGTGTACTTTGCAAAGTATGATTGAACTATAATTGATCATCTTGTTCTGGTTATTCAGATCCTGGGTAACTCGGTAACCCCTGAAACAAGCCTCGATGGATAGCAGGCGTACTGCATTTTGTGCCACAGATAGTTCCTCTCCTTATCTCGGAGGGAACTGAACTCAGCCACCTTCCAGTCAGTTGCCCTACCAACTGCTGTTAGTCAGGTCCGATTTGGACTCTGTAGTTCCGTTGTGTGCAGTTTGCACTGCATATATTTTATGTACTAGATATTCTTTATTTAGCATAATTAATATGATCTCCTGAATGTAAATTTAGGACAGGTGATTGTCACATTTCTGCAATCACTGTTATTTTGAAATTTTCAAGGGTCTGCCAGTTTATTTTTACATGAATGCACGGAAATATAAATTTACTGTACTTATGTACTTTCGTTTTTGTTATGTTTTATTAGCCTACAGATGTTGATATGCATGGATAGCCTATTTCAATACATATCGCTTCCATAATCTTTATTTCTCATAATTTTGGCGATTCTAGTAATAAAAGTAGTGTTTACAGAAAGCATAGAGGTAGGGCTCCATGATTTCTGTATTGTGTCGGTCGAGATTGAAGCATACTTTATTACCTTGTTCTGCTTATGTCAGACTTCCCGGGAAGACGCATACGGAACGAGGATGGACGGTAGCAGTCCTTTGAAATTTGTGACAGTTGATATGTTTCCTTATCTCAGCCACTTTTCAGTCAGTTGTCCTGCTGGCCCTTATTATTTAGCTCCGATGCAGACTTTTAGCTCTGTTGTGCACACTTTACACTGTATAATATTCCCTGTGCCACATATATTTATACATTTAATACTGTTAATTGTCTACGATGAAAATATAAGTAAATGTAGGCCTATCTTTTATTTCTGAAATCAGTATTACCTTGTAAATTATGCTGTGGTGTGTTATTCTGTAAATTTATGTAGGACTTTACAAATGATTTGAATTTGATTCATTACGATTTAATTTCGTAATTTTCACCCTGTTGTGAGGTCAAGATTTTTAGTATACATGCCTTTAGATAATTGAGACAGAAATCCTCTTTTATTCTGTGTTGCTGCCGGAGTTCTGTGCTTCCATTCGAAACTGTGAAGTGTGTTAAGTCAGTTGGACTTCCCATTCGGGTTACGAAACCCATACCCCTATTGTGAGACAATAAAATGTTCTGTTACTTTCTGTGCCTTATAAATGAAGTTTGGAAAGCACCTTCACCGAACTCCGACCATATAAAGTAAATTAAAATTTGCACTGTTGACAAAACTAATGCCATATTCTCCCCAAACCCACCAACCCCGAACCCTAACACCCCATCCCACCCCACCCTACCCCAACCCACCCAATCCCACCCCCACCCGCCCCATCACACCCTTACCCGCCCCTGTATCCACCCCTTAATCCCCATGAGGAGTGTTACCTCCATCCTCCACGGCGATCCTGCAGTTGGGAGGTGTTCCTCCCGCCGCGCCGCCGGTGTACCATGAAAAGAAAGAAACTTTATGTTCAGACAAATTGTTCGCAGTCAACTAACTATGTGTAAGCTACTTCATAAAACTAAGTCCCATAACACGAGTCGCCAAATAACGCCAACTATGACCGTGCGGTGTTATCTTCAGGGAGCCTTTGACATGTGCGGGCTGTATGGTGTCTGTTTGAGCACATCGCACTTGTGGGCGCAGGGTTTTTTAGTGACTTGATTTGCGACGTTTTACCAACTGCTATGATTACGTAGCATCGGAGTGAGATGAATTTGATATTGCCGACGAAATGAGTGCAGGGTCCAGCGCAGTATTTGCTCTTAATGGATTGAGGGAAAACCCCAAAAAACCTCAACTACGGAACTTGTCCCTACTGGGATTGTAGGGTTACCTATGTCTTAAGACAGAGCACAATATCTTAGTAAAGCTTTGAATTGCATCCATGCAGCTGTACCATCTTTTGTATATTCGACGTTGCAGGAGATCTTTTGACTCTGCTCACGTAGAGTACAGGAGTCGTGCTAGACCTCCTTTAGCTTGGACTCACCACGTGTAACCAGCAAAACACGTCGTAGACGAATACTGGACCACTTATGGCTATATATTCAACGAAGTGATAATAGTCTCACTAGAACTCCTTCACAATGGCCACAATTTGTGCAACCAACTACATACACAATAGACAAAATATCGACGTTAAGTGGAGCTACTTGTGGCTCCATATCGGACGTAGACGATAGCAGTCATTCTAGACTTGCTGTATAATGGTCGCAACTTGTGCAACCAACCACTGTACATACATTGTACATAACATGTTCGACGTTAAGTGAAGCTACTTGTGGCTCCATATTGACGTAGACGATAGCAGTCATTCTACACTTGCTGTATAATGGTCGCAACTTGTACAACCAACCACTGTACATACATTGTACATAACATGTTCGACGTTAAGTGGAGCTACTTGTGGCTCCATATTGACGTAGACGATAGCAGTCATTCTAGACTTGCTGTATAATGGTCGCAACTTGTGCAGCCAACCACTGTACATACATTGTACATAACATGTTCGACGTTAAGTGGAGCTACTTGTGGCTCCATATTGACGTAGACGATAGCAGTCATTCTAGACTTGCTGTATAATGGTCGCAACTTGTGCAGCCAACCACTGTACATACATTGTACATAACATGTTCGACGTTAAGTGAAGCTACTTGTGGCTCCATATTGACGTAGATGATAGCAGTCATTCTAGACTTGCTGTATAATGGTCGCAACTTGTGCAGCCAACCACTGTACATACATTGTACATAACATGTTCGACGTTAAGTGGAGCTACTTGTGGCTCCATATTGACGTAGACGATAGCAGTCATTCTAGACTTGCTGTATAATGGTCGCAACTTGTGCAGCCAACCACTGTACATACATTGTACATAACATGTTCGACGTTAAGTGGAGCTACTTGTGGCTCCATATTGACGTAGACGATAGCAGTCATTCTAGACTTGCTGTATAATGGTCGCAACTTGTGCAGCCAACCACTGTACATACATTGTACATAACATGTTCGACGTTAAGTGGAGCTACTTGTGGCTCCATATTGACGTAGATGATAGCAGTCATTCTAGACTTGCTGTATAATGGTCGCAACTTGTGCAACCAACCACTGTACATACATTGTACATAACATGTTCGACGTTAAGTGAAGCTACTTGTGGCTCCATATTGACGTAGACGATAGCAGTCATTCTAGACTTGCTGTATAATGGTCGCAACTTGTGCAGCCAACCACTGTACATACATTGTACATAACATGTTCGACGTTAAGTGGAGCTACTTGTGGCTCCATATTGACGTAGATGATAGCAGTCATTCTAGACTTGCTGTATAATGGTCGCAACTTGTGCAGCCAACCACTGTACATACATTGTACATAACATGTTCGACGTTAAGTGAAGCTACTTGTGACTCCCAGAGTTCACTAGGTGCGACCAATTTCTGCTTGTCCACACATACACACCCGCACATTGTCACTGTTTTGGTACTTTGGAATCATACCACAGTGTTAATTATCTTTCAGTCAGTATTTTTCATTTATTTTGTCGGTTAATCGTGACAGGTCTGCTGTCTGTCGGAGAAACATCACAACCGGTTGATTGTACTCTCCTCCGTTGAGAGGAAAGGGCATTAAGAGGCAAACCTCTGAATAGCGGAAAAGCCTATCAAAAATAACTTTACTTGGCTCGTAAAACAGGAAGACATCCACTCAAGTATTTTATTTGTAGGCCTAATGGTCATTGACTAGACTTGCAGCTAGAGCTGCGGTTCTTAATATCGCCCTCTATATTGAGCATATGCCTGATCGTATGAAGTGAGGTTGAAAAGCTAGCATTTAAGCCTTGTTTGCATGGCTGTGTTTTCACAGTAGTGATTAAATAACATACTAATGTTAACCTACATCAACTTTAGCGTCTTGGTGAACATTTTGAACTCATATCGTTGTTTCCACTCACTTTTCTGAGGAATATGAACCACTATTGTAGGAACAAGGCTCAGTTCTTGATCAGGTCTTTTAGACAGTGTGAGATCACAGCTTAAGGCATGGCGGTGGGAAGGAATATGGAACTAATTCTGATTCAGATCATTTCTGTTATTAATATTTTCTTTTCCAAGCATCTTTTACTAAGCTTACATGTATTCTCCCAGCACGTAGGCCTTATGAGGACAGATAGTGTTGTAAACAAAGGAGCGAAAAGATTATTCCTGTCTTCATTAATTAGGATTGCATATCATGTCACAAGAATATAATTGAAATAAATTAAATTTAATGCGTGAAGTATTCAGAGATGATTAGGACAAAATGCAATTACGGAGTCGGCGGTTATGATTATGTACAGGCCAGAAAGTTCAAAGTTTAATGGCGAAGACGTTAATAAGAGCCTTTGCACTCCAAAGGGAAATTATTCATAACGATAATTACAGTGAAACCTGCCTTTGCGGTCACTTCATTTAAACGGCCACCTGACCAAAAGGCCGATTTTCTCTGGAACCAATTTGATTTTCCATAAGATCAATACAAATTGTCTCTTTATTTAGCGGCCACCTCTTGCGCCGGCCAGCGGCCGGGGTCTATTTTTATTGGAACCTGACTATAACAGTCACTGTCCAACAAAAAATCTTTTCACTGATACTGTCTGGCCTATTTCTTCAATGGTTAGAGGGCAGGAAGCAATGTCACGAAGACAATAGCTAAGTGTACAACAGTACACCCTCCATATCTTGGGGTTAGTTGGTTACTGTTTTATGACTCTTTTGTCACTTTCCACTCCGACCCTGCACAGCTTTAAATTCTTATTCGTTTTTAAAGGTTTGAAACACGGACTTTTTCTATCGAAAATGTCACAATATGTTTTAGGTCAGTAGTTAACCATTCGAATTTTTTTATTTTTTTTCTGCTCTTTCTATCTTTCTCTATTTGTGCCAGCTTTTACGATTTTTTCTTCTTTTCATTCAGTTGATTCAGAGGAATTGTGAAGTTAGTTTGAGAGAGAAATCATGTCTGACAATAAATCTAGAGTGGTGTTAAGTTTAGAGACAAGACGAAAAATGATTGAAGAAAGTGAGAAGGGAACATGTGCGAGAAAAATTGCAGAAATATTCAAATGTGGAAGGACACAAATAAATGGTATAATTAAGAATAAAGATGAAATATTAAACAAATGAGAGAAAAATATGCGTGATGACCAAAAAGGAAGAGACAATCTTTGGTTAGTAATGTGAATGATTTCGTTTACGAATGGTTCAAGTGTGCGAGGGCGAAGAAATTGCCAGTAAGCAGATATATAATTCAAGAGTAAGCTCTTGAAATTACCAAAGAACTCAATGTAAGCAATTTTTTGCTAGTAATGGGTGGTTAGAGCGGACATCACACTTCCAGCCCCTTGATCAAGGTATTATCCATTAATTTAAACTGAGGTACCGTAAGCGAGTTTTGAAAAGACTAGTTGCAAGAATGGAAGAGGCTTACAATAATATGCACGATTGTTGTACGTGCACAGTACTAAAAAGTCAATGAAATTCAGTATTTTCATGCTGATTCATAAAAACCGCAACCTTAATCAAGCGGCCACCTGATAAAGGAAACTTCAGATGGCAGCTTCATAGTACGTCCACTCAAATGAGAGCCACTTGCAACGTGCGATTGGACACACTTACCGCAGGGAGCAAGTAGGCACGCGACTCCGAACAGGTTCCATGTAAACAACGCTGCGTTGCCATCTCTCCCTTCTGAAGACTGAAGTGAACCTTCGTGTGCGACTTGTAAATGCAGAAATAAAACACGAACAACTCCAATTTGAGACCGTTGAGTGAATTACACAAGATTCCAAGCTAGCTTCTAAGGAGCGATAATCACTTTCTTTTGTCTTTACATGTTCGATATACTTTACGCAATGCTTTTTATTGTTAATGTCATCCATCACATTTAAGGCTGGTTCACAATAAACCGAGGACGAAAACGAGAACGGAAATATTGTTAAAATAACTGTATTTGAATGTGAGCATTCACAATTAACTACCGTTCTGGATCTCGTTGTCATTTCCGTTCTTGATTTATTGTGAACCAGCCCTTACTATCAAATCGCGTTCTTCTTGAACAGATTTGTTTCCCAATCCATTTTCTGACCGGACATTTCTCTTCAGTTCCGACTAAACGAATTCTATGGCAATGGTGGGGGGGGGGCAGTCGTCGTACAACATGGCCCTATTTCGATGATAGTTCGTCAATTGCATACATCTTTTTTCTGTAATGGCTACGTTTTATCTCTTGTAGCAGATGTAACTTTGTTGTTGGGACTGGCGAGGGCAAAGGAATGTTATTTTCACATTTTAATGACATCTATTGTTACTCTATACTCCGTAAATACGAAGAACGCCACATCCGTATTCGTAATAATTCCATTGCTGCTGGTTGAGATCCATGAATTTTATATTTAAACCCCATTGCATTTAATAGTTCCATTAAAGTAACTCATGTTGGGGAGCTTGTGTTTTATTACGCATTGCGTTGAGAAGTTTATTTGACGTTGGAGCTATTTTATTTTTTATTTATATTATATGGAACACAAAAGCCACAATATACATTTACGGTCTTCTCAGCTAACTGAATTATACTTGCTGCTCGTCTATATGAACTTGTTCTCGTAGCACCGACTTAGATCTGTCAACAGCGCTGGCGTACCAACAACCAGCCGCATACTTCAAGACTGAAACACCTGACGCCTCCCGCTCAAGGTAGGTGCAAGTGGCTCTCATTTTAGCGGACGTACTTTAGACAGGTTTCACTGTATTATATTTAAAATCGGATAACAATAGAAATGTGTAAGTGAAAACAAAACTGTATATAATTTCAGTATTTCATAACTCAGACTTGTGGAATACGTTGAAAATTGTAACTCAATTAAAAAATTCACGGTTTTGCTGTGTTGGGAACATAGCCGTGGGTTTTACGTGAGTAATTCTGCCTTAAGTGGACAGATCTAGGCGAGATCTTTCGTTTGGTACAAAGATCAGCGTGCTACCACATCGGAATCGCGAGATACTGCCCTGAAATTATCGCCTATGCCCAAAATGGTCGTCAATCGAATAGATATCATCGGAAGCATATTTTAACTTCCAGCTCGGATAAGCCTGTGTCAAATTCAGAATCTGAAGAGTATATCTGAATTATTATTAACTCAATGCCTCTTCATTGTTTTGAATTCGCTTTATTGTGTAGAGTGAAATAGTGCATCATCATCATCATGATCCTAAACTCCTTCGGTGTCACCCAAGTGTAAGCTGATCTTGTTGTCTCTGTGAACTTCGTATCGTCCCGTAGATGGGGGTGATATCGAACACTCTATTTTTAAGAGCCTGTTCCTACACAGCTTAACTACATTCAATGTTATCATATTTCCCGGTACCAACTTGTGGCACCTAACATATTTATATATGTTAGCTAGCTAAAGGTGTAACGCTGGAAACCGGAAGTTTGCGGGTTCGATTCGCTTTGTGGTCATAGTTTTTCTCTAACCCTTCCAGCTGCACTATTCCCCTGGATTTTTATTCAGCCTCTAATAGAAATGAAGTGCATTTCCATGACGGTTAGGACAGCGGGCATGTAGGGCTGACATCCTTACTGCCATTAATGCCGATTGTATAGATGGAGCTTTAACGTCCCGCTCCCATCTGGGCTGATTTGGCCTGTAATGGAATTGCGTTTACTGACTACTTTGTTCAGTTGTAACTTTTCACTGAGGAATTCATTTTGCCATTCAACATGCGTAACTACTCGTATATTTGGAAGTACCTTCTTCCAACGTAACTTCGGTTTGTTTATTTATCGCATAATTTGAGCTGAATTAAATTGTTCTATAGCAAATTAATTTTAGAAAAGACTGTACTGTTCATCTGATCGGTTTAATACAATGAAGGACCTTGCCATGTGACATGCGTAATTCGTACGTGTTTGCATATTTGCTGATTACGACTCGTGAATCACTTTGAGCTGGATTCTGAAGTAGGCCCTACCGTAGTCATAATTTGTTTTCTTGGGCCATTAATAGCGGCCCTACTGTGAGACATGTTCGCCTGTTTTTGTTCCTGTTGAATTCGAAAGGTCTGTGATTTGGTGCTTCCACTGTAGTAAGTTGCTCAGTTCTTGCAGTATGAAGGCGATATTAGAACCTGTGGCGTTATTTGGCTTTTCTCCTTTCCAATCTTTGACTCAGTAAGTCGATGCATAGTCTAAGACTTGTTTTCTTAATACTGATTACGCTGTATGTGAGTAATTGGCTATTAGTGATAGCATGTTTATAGTAGCGTTGTTTTAATCGCTTCATAATTTAGTGCTATTTTTAAAGTGCTATCTGCAATTCCCACGATGAGTCTGTGACCTCAAAGTATGTGCTGCACTTTCAGAAATTTGACACAAGTACTTTCCTTGTGATTATTCTTTCGTCGATTTACTGAGGCAGTATTTATTTTATATTCCTACTCGTGCTATGAGACTGCATCACTTTTATAAATCGTAAGACCTAAATGCAGGTGGTAAATGTCCTTGCCTATATGCAGATATTTTAAAAATCTATTTTTGTTTGTTATGACTGTTTATTTAGCGTCTCAATGAGATGGTGGTAAGATAATGACAGAAAGTGAACCAGAAATTACTACAGATTTTGTTGTCCACACCTGTGGAGTAACGATCAGCGCGTCTGGCTGCGAAACCAGGTGGCCCGGGTTTTCCCTCAACCCAATATGAGCAAATGCTGGGTAACTTTCGGTGCTGGACCCCGGACTCATTTCACCGGCATTATCACCTTCATCTCATTCAGACGCTAAATAACCTAAGCTGTTGATAAAGCGTCGTAAAATAACCTACTAAACTAAAAAATAAAAACTACAGATTTTGTATAATGAGGAGACAGTTAATAAAATTTGATTAGGACAGGAATTTAATTTTTGCTGTATAAATATTAATGATGATATAATGCACTGATTGTATACTATAAATATAAAAAACCTATAACTACAATATACCTATACCTATCCTACACACTAGAACACTAAGAATAATGATAATAGTAATGAAGCAGATTCCCGACTTACCTTAATTGTCTTGGCGACGAGCCCTACGAGGACCGCGGCCGTGCAAGTTTTGCCCTAATCCCCTCCGTCCCTGCGTCCACGCGCCATCCCCTGTTTTCTAAAGGCCCGTTCATAGAATTCCAATTGCTCCTTGGTAGGATTAGATGCCAAATATCTTTGGTACAAAGCCTCGTGTTCCTCCGCTGTCAGGCCTAGGTCGAAGTCGCGTCTGTCCGTACTGGACGCGCCATCAGGCTGCGAGGCAGAGCCCCCCGGAGTCTGCTGGCTGTCGACTCTGTCCGTACTGGACGGTCTAGCAGGCTGCGGGGCGCTCTCCCTCGCGGAGGAGCGCCTCGCTTCCTGCTGCCTTTGACGACTTGACCAGGGAGGAATTCCGTCTGTACGTTGTCGGAGGGCCCGTCTTTCTGCTATTTCCGCCCGCATAGAGAGTGCCGGCTTGTCTTCCTCCCGAGGTATCTCAATGACCTCGGGAGGAAGAACAATCGTCACCCTCTTGCGCGGACGGTCAGCCCCCTGTTTTTGTCGTGTACCCTTTTTGAGAATAGGGCGGGGCGGCGGGGGTGGCGGTGGTGTGGGTGAAGATGGAGGTGGGGATGAGGGGGGTGACTGTAGTGTCACTGGTGGTGGGCGTGTTGGTGGATAGGGGGGTGCGTAAAAGTATGTAAAATGTGTGGGATAACGGGAGTGTGCGTGTGGTGACTGTGAAGGCGGTGACGGCGGAGGAATACGATCAGGGGACGTGGAGGCATCACTTCTCTCCGGTAGACGGTTCCATAGGTAATAGCCCCCCAACCCCACAGTCCCAACGATACCCACGGTTCTTACCAAATCTGGCATACCCCACGAAATCCGCGATGGTGCTTGCACAACCGCAGGTCCTCCCCAGAACGCATTCTTTAGCTTCAAGGAGTGAAACTTGAGGGACTGGAAAATTTTCGACATCGTAAAGCTGCGAAATCACAATCCCAAGTGTTTCCAGGGAAACGATCCCCACGTCCTGTGTGTTGAGCATTGTTGATGACGTCGCCACGACAATAACCAAGCTGCGAGTGCGTTCAAATACCGATACAATAAAAGATGCGAACGTTTACACTTCTTCTATCCTTGCGATATTATTATTTCCTTCTTTTATGCGAATAGTTGAAAAATGTGATTACTGTTTTATAGCTAGACGAATATTGAATACCGACATACAAATACATAGGAATTAAAATTTCTATTAGAATTCAATCAGCTTCCTACATAAATTGTAATTCAGGATTAGTTGTTTACTCGTTTTGACTTCATACGGTGATATATTGTTTAGAGGCATCTTCTTGTTTGAATGCTAAATATTAATGTGTTGTAAGATAAGCAATTCTTACGCCGAGAACAGGAAAATTTTGGTATGCCTCACATTTTTTTATTAGTAAGAGAAGATGTTGATTACCTAAAAATAACTGAAAATAACGAATATGCTTAATGCCCTTACATTTACATAAAAGTATTGCAAATACTTAATCTGAAGTGACCGTAAAAGTTAATAAACTGTTGGACGATCTTAACTTCAGAGTGTCAGTGCTTGCAGTGGGACAAAATATAACTCTACCGATGGTGTCAATAATTATTTCTTTTTGAATATAAACTGTACTGGATAAATGCATCTACAACATATTACTGCCACATATTATGTAATACATTAATGTTTTTATTAGGTACTTTAATTTACTATAATGAGCATTTTCAATTGATGAGCTAAGTAATAAATATAATGTAGTAGCCTTAATTTTTTAAACAATTCGTTCTTAAATGCAGTCAGTGAACCTTTGTGCAGTAGAACTACTTCTTTGTACACTTCGTCCATTACAAATTAAAGCAAAGCAGAAGTTGAGAATATTTTCATATCCTTCACGCAATTGTTTTAGTTATTTGATGCGGACAGTATGGCGGAAGTAGCAATTGTCTGTCAGTAATCCTGAAAACATGTACGCTATGTTAATTAAACTCTGAAAACATAGCCCAGTACTTTACATACAGCTGCTTCAAGCAGAAATAAAATCACAGCAGATGTAGATAACACAAATTATTAGCTGATATTTGAGACGGTCAGGATGCCAGAACTAATCTTTCTCTGAAGTTTGTATGCAGCCCGTAAAACTCTCAAAGTATAGCCCAATGCTTTCTGTAAGTTATACTTCATATTTGGGGAAATGAAACGTTGCATAAACTGCACAAGTCGTAGTGTACTGAATAATTTTATTGAACGCTCTGTGGCATATACAACAGAATAACAATAATAATTTTTAAGGCGTAACATGGGCAGTATTGTGAGAGGAAGTGTGCTGGTGGTGGTGATGGTATTAAGCATTATTTTCCCTTTCACAGCTAAGCCACAATGCAGTGATGTTTAAGCGCCTGCACCGCGTGGTCTCAGCAACCCGCACAACATTTCCTTAAATCGATGATTGTACTTTATCTTGCTAGAAATGGATCTTATTTGATTTATATTGCTTACGGCAGCCTTCGGCAGAAATGTCATCGCGATGCCTGTTACTAAGTGACGTTGCAGGGGGTGGTAAGGAATACACGTCCCCCCCTAACCAACCCTTTGCAGATACATTGTACATGCAGCTATAGTCTGGGTCAGCTTACTTCATACCCTAAGGGTGAAACCCAACCATTTTTCCCCCATTACTATATATGCTAATCGATTGAGGTGATTGTCTAGTTTGCAAGTTGAATTTTCTTTTGCCAACTTCGTTTCGAATTTCGATACTGAGAAATACTACAAATGGTAGTGATTTTGTAACTGGTATATTGGCAGCTGAGACAAATATCGACAATATTTGTCGGTACTGGAGTTCCATGAAATTGAAATTGTACTAGATTTCTGAGCCGGTTACTGAGAGCTAGTGAAATTTGAACATACTAATAATTAATTAATATCAGTATTAATATTAATACATATTAGTTATTTTATACTCGTATGTTGCGATGTGGTTATAATTCAAGGCTATAGTCAGATAAGTTTTCGGAGTTAGTAGTATTAATTTCATGTGGTCAAACAAAATACATTTTTAGGTTAGGTCTCGTGAGTCAATTGTTTCATCAAACCAATGAATTTCATAATGCCAGACGAAATACTTGACATTTTGATCTTTTTCTCGTATAGTTTGCCTACGGAAATTTGTTACAAATTATTGAATTATTTAGAATAACTTTCCAACATAATGTACGGCAAGTAAATAAGTCATTTAGTACCGGTACGAAGGATCGTGTGATATCTGGTAACAGTTGGCAACACTGACAAGACGTCAATATTTCCTGATCTTATGTGATCCTCACTATACCAGTGGCGTAACGTATAGCTAGTTAAGCATGGCTCTGTCGAAAGATAGGAAACGTGTATTTAAAGAAGAATGGGAGGAGACGTATTTTTCGTGTGCTTATGGAAACAATAGTATAGGTTTATTGTGCTCGAAAGTTCCCCCCCCCTCGCTGTTATTTATACTCGCTTTAACATCTTTTTGGTCATTTCGGGAGTTAATGTTTGGTTGAAATCCGAAGGCCTGTGCACTATTGTTGAGACTGGTTCTATTGTTGTGAACTAGATCTGTACAGCTAATATGGATTACAAAGAATGGACGCTGAGCGAATTTTCCTGTGTTTTGTTTCTCTGTGCGTCGGCGTTTAGTTCCATTTTCAAGCGCTAGAGGTTAGTGTAATCGGGCACACGCTAAGATAGTAATTGAGAATAGAGTTGAGACACAGGATCCAAACATCGCCTACCTTATTGCATAATCCAGTAACGCTTTGCTTCAAATAAATTCAAGTTAACAGCTTTTCCTTATTTCTCAGTGACAAACTAGTTGTAATAATAATTGTTTATATTTTATATATAATAAATTATATTATAAAATAATGTAATACATTGCAAAATTATGTATCAAATTCGTTTAATATTTGTGTACAATATGAGGAGTCCACTGCAAGAATGATGGATGTCATTTGGAATACATTTTGCAGGAGAAGCAATTGAAAGTTTGAAATGCTTAGCGCTCAAAGCTTAACTGTGATTTTCCGATCATTACTGGACAATGACTATCAGTGCTAATGCCATATAACTCTGTACAGTATGTACATTCTATATGTCTTAAGCTATGCATTGACAGTCTTGGTTCATTTTCGGCAAGAAAGTGACATCCATCATTCTTGCACTGGACTCTTCATATAATATAGGTACAGTATATGGTTTTACTTCTCATAGGAGTTTTGTTTTTCCATTTTCAGCGTTATCAAATAATTACATATTTTAATTGTTGTTGGGGTCAACGTCTCAACTCTCATTATAAAGGAACTCTAGAGTCTAGACGTTATAATTAATGACGGATTCATTATTTCATCTGTCCAGTTTATTTTATTTCAGTACATAATGTACCTAGATGTATTAATTGTATGTGTTATATTTCCGCTGTGTCGACTGCTAGCTGGTGTGATGTCAGCGCCAACTCCTGGGAGAAAGCAGAATATCACGCTCAAACTGGTTTGAAGGTCATTGAAATCAGTCCTGCTACATCAAAGATACCGACGCGAAGTGACCATACTGTATAATATCTATGCGCTGGTCTGCATATGTACGTGGTACATTCATTAAGTTCTGAGACTGAGGACATAGTGGCGGTGTGGTGCACTAGAACGGATAGGTGGCGCCGTGATATGGTACCTTGTCAGTTAGTCTCTCGTCCCAGCACCATACAGTTACGTGCATATAGTGTAAGCAGAACTACGGTCATTGTTGTGACGGTGATTTGAATGCGCGCGTCGGAACTCGAGTATGTTGCAGTTTGAGCAACGGGCAAAAGTCACGTTCTGTCAGAAATTAGGCGAAACTGCTATAACCGATCATAACTGGAGACGAAACATGGTGTTTCCTTTACGATCCGCAACTGAAGCAACAATCCGCCACCTGGAAAACGCCATTATTTCCACGACAGAAAAATCCGCAACAAGACAGGTCAAAAGGCAAGGTGATGCTTTAACAGTTTTTTTTTTCAAATGGAATTGTTCACATAGAATTCATCCCACAAGGTGCAGCTGTAGACAAGATCCTCTACAAAGAGATTCTTGGCCGTTTACGCAATTCAATTCGTCGTAAGCGTCCTGAGCTTTGGCATAGGAAGAATTGGCTGTTGCTACACGACAACGCCCATCCTTGTCCAAGAGGAACTTGCAAGGCAACAGGTCGCTGTTTTGCCGCATCCTCCGTACTCACCTGATCTCGCACCATGCGATTTTTTTTCTCTTTCCCCTCATGAAATCAATCCTACGTGGGCGTAATTTTTATGCGGCCGAAAAGGTCATGACTGCCACAAGAGAAGTCATACGGCGTCTTCCTGCCAACATCTTTCAGCAGTGCTTCCAGCAGCTACACCAACGTTGACAGACGTGCATAGCGGCCAACGGCGACTATATTGAGGGAGGATGTCGATCTGTTTAAGTGTACGCCGTATAACGCGGCATCTTCTGAGACATCCAGATTCTTGTGGGTGCCTACCCTTCAGGCGTCAGTATCAGAGCTTAATGACTGTACCACGTATTACTGATTTGTTATGAATATGATTTCGGTGATGAATGAGGCCGGTGATATTCAGGGATGTTGTGGCCCGAATTTCCTGGAATTTTCCTTACGGTTGAGGAAAACCCCTGAAAAACCTCAACCAGGAAATCCAACCCGACCGGGAATCGTACCCGGATCCTCTGCATAACAGACCAGCATGCTTACCTCTACACCACAGAGCTGGTCTCGAAAGTTTTAAAGGGCATTTATCAACACAATATTAAACGTCATTATAATGTAGCCTATGTCATAAAGAGCATCAGAAGATCACAGATATTTATGAGTATTTAAAATCCAAATTGCAGTACCAAGGGCAATAGCAAAACGTAGTAGATACGTACGATATGGTGCAATCATTCACTACAATGATAGATGTCTGGAAATAAAATATGAGGGAAAAACAGTCCCATCATTTCCCATGCTTACAACCTCTTTCTGATATTTCTGAATCAAACTTAAATATTTATGCTCATCTAAATCTAAAAACAGAATTTCAACACCGGAGATTCGGCGATTTTAAAAATATTGCAAATTATTTCATACTTTTTGCGAATCCTTTGACCATAGACATAAACAAGGTTAAGCTGATTTACAGTGTGATACATATTTACAAACGCGGTGCAAAGACACTTGTGGTTAAATTTCTTTAAAATTCTCTCTACGGAAAAATATGTTTCTCTTAGGTCACCCTTTCTCAAACTTTTTTGAAGTGGGGACCACTTTTTTAAGTCAGAACAGTTCCGAGGACCACCTTACTCTTGTTCCCTTCGAAAGCAAATTTATAATTTTTGTAGCATATTTTAATACCAGTATACTTATATTTTAAAATAGAATTAATTAATTATAATACTTTTGTAATTATATTTTTTGTAGCCAATCACAAGTAACTTATAACAAATTCTGTGCATTGTTGATTCATCGCTTGCCTGTTAGCAGTTAGTTATTTGAAATCCTTCTTATGTGGTACACGCAGTAGTTGTCCATTCTCTGTGAAATAGTGTTCATCATAAATAATGGAAAACTGGCTTCGATCTGGATCTTTGAAAAAAAAAAAAAGAACATGATGATGCGCTTCATTTAGGCTGTACTAATAGTTAAGAAACTGTGTGTGAAGAAATATATTAATTATAGTGCCATTAAAGAAATATCTAGTCCTAGTGGTAGCTTTTCAAAGAAAAAATACTTCCGTGAATATGACAAGAGTTATTTGGAACTTGGATTTACTTGGTGTGGCAATGAGAGTGAACCAAAACCTCAGTGCGTTGTTTGTTACGAAGTGCTTTGAACGAGTGTATGAAACCCGCGAAATTGAAACGGCACTTAGAGACGAAACACGCAAGTGTAAAAAGTAAAACTGTCGGATTTTAAAATAGGCGAAGTCTAAAATTTCTTATATTGTCATCTGTAAAAACAAATAAAAAATTGAATGCAGAAACTTGCCCGATTTTCAACAAGTAAAGATGCAATTTGGCACGTTCTATTATTTGTGTACGACGTACAATACGTGCCCATTTCAATGTGCAGACTGGGTGTCGGCAAAACTATTAGGCCTAATAAAGTCATGAATACATGAAAAGATTCCTCTGTTACTTGGTCCTCTGTTATGAATTCGGGTGATCCCTGACTGGGTTACAGGCTCGGCGCCAGATATGCAGGAGAAGATGGCGAGAAACGCCACGTTCATAGTGCTTTAAATCCCTCTTTTGTTGGGAAGTGAGTAGACGAGTAGGGTAAAAAATTTCATAAAATATTACTGCTGGGAGAAAAAGTGAAAGGCGATTGCCATGTGCCATTTCCAAACTCTGAGATTTTCAGCTATAGCGTGATACGCAATTCGTTTGAATTTTTTTTTCTTCTGTCTTTTTTTAAGGACCGCAAGGGCAGAACTCTAGGACCACAAGTGATCCGCAGACCATAGTTTGAGAAACGCTGCCTTAGGTTATTTTCCGCCAATATAGCGGCTATGTTTGGTTCCACTTACATTAGCGAACTTTTTTTTCTTTTTTCAAAATTGAAACTTACAAAATCAAAACAAAGATCGCGGCTGAAAGATGGCAGTTTATTCGCTATCTTGAGATTGGCTATTTGTGACATAACCTTAGAATTCTGTGGCACCTTGAAAGTTACGGTGCAGTAAATATGAAGTTTGTGATGGCTGCACCCCACTGATGTCTGAGCGGGCCCTTAACCCAACCCACAACCATACGACGACGTCATGTGTATTGCTGGTTGCATTGCCTGATGTCATCGTGAGTACAATCCTGCCGATGACTGCCTTACGGTATGAGCACGCAATACAGGTCTGATTCTGCGGTGTGTAATTTTCTGAGTACAGCTGTGTATTGGATATTAAAAACTACAAAACTTGAGGTGGTTTGATGACATTATTACAATTAGAAATGAAATATTGTTATAGTTAATGCCATGATGTGACTTTTTCGTTAATTATACATGTTAATGCTATCTTGATGATATGAAAGTGAAACGTTTTGGGGTTATGTAAGTAGATGTAGAGAATATCTTAAATTAGATCTTCATTTCTATAATTTACTGAGTACAAAACTTACGTAAGATAATAATATTGTTATTAAAATCAAATATTTTTATAGTTGGGTCTTTTTCATAGCCTATACTTAATGGCGGTGTGGTGTAGATAATATTTATATGCGTCATTCTCTTCAGTATCGGCTCGAGAGAGCGCAAAAATTACAGTTCCTAAGGAAAGACCAAAAGGTATTACGTACTGATAAAATAAGAAGTCTACAAAATTTTGTAGTCTCCCGATCATCTCAGCAAGATCTCTTAGCAGGATAAAATGATTTTACCCTCTACATTTCAAGCTCTATATTCAGCAGCTATAGCAAGATGCTATGTCTATTGTTCGAAAGCATAGCAAATCTGAAATTGTTTAACTCTCACCTACAATCCACAATGACCTGAAATAGCTATTGCTTTACTCCCACATGAAAACCCCACTGATCGTCCTGACATTGTTACTTGCGTTTTCGCGTTGAAACTCAAAAACTGAAGGTGGATAGGTTCAACAAAAAGTATTTGGCATGAAAAAACCATTCAGAGGGGGTATGTTTTATCATTACAGAGACAAATAACTTTCAAAATGTCTGGTATTCTTCATTGAAAATAAGTCTGAAAAAAAATTATTTGAACGTCTAACCAATTTAGTTTGCAGCATTTGCTGCACAAGCCACTAGTTTTTATTGAATTGCAGTACGTAACATTCTTTTGTTCTCAGCTAAGTTATTGTTATATTTCTCATACAGAATATAGGCTATGTGCGTTTAAAATACTAGAATTACTTAATATTTAATAGGGAACGGACTTTTAGGTACCAGAATAATATTGACCGAATAATTAGCACAAGTCGAGCACTTATGTTGTAGTTTATCATTTGTTCATAACTACTACCAACATTAACTACCTAAAAACCCGTTCTAAGGAATTAATAACCTATATTAACTGGATTAAAGTTTCAATTGAAACTAAAATGTAGTATGGTTCTATTTGCACATATAATAGGCCTACTACGTGGAAGGCTTCAGTAGCATAAAACTTAAAATAAGAACGATGAAAGAGTAATGGAACGGAGAAAAATTCTCTCCGGCGCCGGGATTTGAACCCGGGTTTCCAGCTCTACGTGCTGATGCTTTATCCACTAAGCCACACCGGATACCCATCCCGGTGTCGGACAGAATCGTCTCAGTTTAAGTTCCAACTCTTGGGTTCCCTCTAGTGGCCGCCCTCTGCACTACGTCATAGATTTATTTTTATTTTAGTAGGTTATTTTACGACGCTTTATCAACATCTTAGGATATTTAGCGTCTGAATGAGATGACTGTGATAATGCCGGTGAAATGAGTCCGGGGTCCAGCACCGAAAGTTACCCAGCATTTGCTCAGCTTGGGTTGAGGGAAAACCCCGGAAGAAACCTCAACCAGGTAACTTGCCCCGACCGGGAATCGAACCCGGGCCACCTGGTTTCGCGGCCAGACGCGCTGACCGTTACTCCACAGGTGTGGACACTACGTCATAGATGTCTATGAACGTAGGAGTGAAGTCCACACATGTGCTGAGGTGCACTCGTTATGAGTGACTAGTTGGCCGGGATCCGACGGAATAAGCGCCGTCTTAAATCGCGAAGTGATTTACGCATAACATATCTCCGTTCCATTACTCTTACATCGATGATGACGCAGAATATCTGCATGGAAATATCATCTGTACTTCGGTACATTAAAATAATATATATATGATATGCGTAAATCACTTCGTGATTTAAGACGGCGCTTATTCCGTCAGATCCCGGCCAACTAGTCACTCATAACGAGTGCACCTCAGCACATGTGTGGACTTTGGTCCTATGTTCATAGACATCTATGACGTAGTGCAGAGGGCGGCCACTAGAGGGACCCCAAGAGTTGGAACTTAAACTGAGACGATTCTGTCCGACGCCGGGGAGGTATCCGGTGTGGCTTAGTGGATAAAGCATCAGCACATAAAGCTGAAAACCCGGGTTCAAATCCCGGCGCCGGAGAGAATTTTTCTCTGTTCCATTACTCTTTCATCGTATGATGACGCAGAATATCTGCATGGAAATATCATATGTACTTCGGTACATTAAAATAATATATATTAAAATAAGAAGACAAAATCACGTTTGCTTCATATTCTTATAGGTTCATGTCATTTTCAAGTTTTAAATAAAATGTAAAAAAATTACTGTAAAGACTAAGAATTAAAATATATCTTCTTACAGACATAAAGGTATAATTAATATAAAATATATCTTACTTCCCTCCATGCAACAAGGTGTAAAAAAAATTGTCAATCTGCCGCCTCTTGCATTTCGTTGCAGATTACTATTTAGCATTCTTGCTAAATGTTGCCTTGATTCCTTCGAAAATCGAAATATTCGTCTGAAATTATCGTCGTTATATAGTTACAAAGAATTATTTCTGTCTGTCATCATTGTAATCCGGGAATTTAATACTTGTAAACACAAACTTTCCTTTGACAATCATCCAGCTGATCTACTACCTCCATCTTGTATGCATGAAGCCGTGGTAT
This sequence comes from Periplaneta americana, assembly GCF_040183065.1. Classification (NCBI taxonomy): domain Eukaryota; kingdom Metazoa; phylum Arthropoda; class Insecta; order Blattodea; family Blattidae; genus Periplaneta; species Periplaneta americana. Next base: position 30,889,808 of record NC_091118.1, on the reverse strand, counting down.
TAAACCTACACCATCCGTGGTCTCTGGTTCAGACCATGGTTTCGAGCCATGGCTCAGAAAAATGCAAAAGACCTCGTTTTATAAATCCAAACGCGGTTTAAAGCCATGGTCGTGGTCTAGACCTCGTTTATGAAATCGAACCATTATGCCTATATAGCCTAATGAAATCATAATGTATAGGCCTACAGTATAAGGAGACATCAATAAAGATAAAATGTGCTGTAATTGATTTTCAGCGCTATAAAGAAGCTTTGAAATGAATCTTGACCCGACTGTCCTTTAAAAATAAATATTTCTAATATAATACGGAAGTGTATTAAATAAGTTCAAAGATATATTCTCAAACTGTCATGCGATTTATTATATTTACGCATACAAAATACAGTATAAAGGACGAACCGTAAGTAATGTCATTAATTTCAGGGAGTTATTCATTGAGATATTTCAAACAAAAACTTTATTCAATTTTGCTCGATTTGTTATTGTTTCTTTTCGAGAGAGAAAAAAATGTTTTATATGAATTATTTCATAGCATGTTTTGTGAAAAACATGGATTTAAATTCTCATTATGCTCAGTCAATTTAAGAGAGCAGTGTATTATGATAATAAATTATTGAAAGAATTTTAGTTTTATTCTTTAAACATGCAGAAATTTGATCCGAACAAATGCAAATTTTCATTGTGCAAAGGAATATAATATATGTAATAGTAATGTTACAACTACAAGAAATAAAAACAGGGATATTAATAATCATTATTTATTATACTGACATCCAAATGGAACTGACAAGACAATTCATGGTCAGAATATGAAACAATAAATAGTTAATTTTGCATATTTGAGAAACAAGAACAATGGACGTAGATTCTGGTTGTCTAATGATTCAGCAACTCTGGATGTTGTTAATGGCAGATTTCTGTTGACACAACACCTAGCTGCAGTCGTAGAAATTGTCTGTGGCTGAAGTGTGATGACTCACAACTTCATTGTAGAGGCAGCAGTTGACTATGGTTGAACTCTAATGAATGAATGAATCAATCAATCAATCAATCGTATATTAATGTCATAAGCAACAGTTTGTTGCAATAGACATAAAATATACTAAATTACAAGAGACTCACCACCTCATTGTAGTGGCAGCAGTTGTCTGTGGTTGAAGTCTAATGACTCAGCACCTCATTGTGGTGTCAGCAGTTGACACTGGTTGAAGTCTGGTGACTCAGCACCTCATTGTATTGGCAGCAGTTGACTGTGGTTAAAGTCTGATGACTCAGCACCTCATTGTAGTGGCAGCAGTTGACTGTGGTTAAAGTCTGATGACTCAGCACCTCATTATAGTGGCAGCAGTTGACTGTGGTTAAAGTCTGATGACTCAGCACCTCATTGTAGAGGCAGCAGTTGACTATGGTTGAACTCTAATGAATCAATGAATGAATGAATCAATCAATCAATCGTTTATTAATGTCATGAGCAACAGTTTGTTGCAATAGACATAAAATATACTAAATTACAAGAGACTCACCACCTCATTGTAGTGGCAGCAGTTGACTGTGGTTGAAGTCTAATGACTCAGAACCTCATTGTAGTGGCAGCAGTTGACACTGGTTGAAGTCTGGTGACTCAGCAACTCATTGTAGTGGCAGCAGTTGACTGTGGTTGAAGTCTAATGACTCAGAACCTCATTGTAGTGGCAGCAGTTGACACTGGTTGACGTCTGGTGACTCAGCACCTCATTGTAGTGGCAGCAGTTGACTGTTGTTGAAGTCTGATGACTCAGCACCTCATTGTAGTGGCAGCAGTTGACTGTGGTTAAAGTCTGATGACTCAGCACCTCATTGTAGTGGCAGCAGTTGACACTGGTTGAAGTCTGGTGACTCAGCACCTCATTGTAGTGGCAGCAGTTGACTGTGGTTAAAGTCTGATGACTCAGCACCTCATAGTAGTGGCAGCAGTTGACAGTGGTTGAAATCTGATGACTCAGCACCTCGCTGCAGTCGTAGTATATCAATTATGACTGAAGTCTAGTTACCAAATGATGTTAATAAGAATTTTATTTCTTCTTCAATGGATATAGTGTACAGATACTTTAGCTTCTATATCATTTTATTTTCTGCAGTAATTTCCAGTTTTAGAAATTGTTTTTTTGTTTTTGATTAAGTACTTCTTGTTGCATTTCTTCCTGGTAGAATGCATTTCTGTGACTCCTGGTTAGCAGCGTCCAATTTTCTTGGTATAAGATGTGTTTACACAGTTGCATTACTTCTTGGTAAACTGTAATGTTGTTTTCCTTGAGTTGAGTTTCTTGTTGACAGAAGATATTGTGGGTTGTTCTTAGTTTCATTTTCCATTCATTGAAGAATATGTTATTAAAGATAATGTTTTGCTTTAGTTGGAGCTCTTCTGAATTGGTGATGCGATTGTTTTTAATTACAGAGGAACTTTATCTCTGATGGAGAATTGATTAATGTTTTCTGTATGTTATCAATCGTGAGCTCTTGATGTAGCCTATTTCTTTAGCTTGGAAGAGTTTGGCTTCTCATGAGAAGAAATGACATGTTGTTGAGTTTATTTTAATTTTTGGACAAGAAGAATGTATTTGTTTAAAGAATTGGATTTCATTTATTAGAAATGATATATAAGGTCTGCTAGTTGATGGCTTTTGTTTGATAGGAGGAGATAATGTGATGAGTTTTTTTATTGAAGATGAAATGCTGATTTGTGCAGTTGGACTTTGTTATGTTAGAAGATATTATGATTTTTGTTGGATTTTTGATAATTTGATTGAGAAGATACTATAATGACGGTTTTAAGAGGGGAATCTGCTTCTCATAGGAGGGAATAAGTTTTTTTCACATAATAAAAGTTGTCATAGCTTTCATGAAACTAAACTTTTTTTTTCATATGATTGCGATATGATTTTTGGAATTCGAATTTTTTTTCATATGACATTTTCTTTTGTGGAGATGGTATTTTTTTCACATGGTGGCGTTCTGATTTTTAAAATGGATATGATTTTTTTTTCAAGTGGTGGCGAGTGATAATTTTGTTGAGTTATACTGAACAATCTGTTTCGTAACAGTGGCCTTGTGAATTGCTTCGTTTGTACTATATAAAATGTTTTGTAAAAGTTTACACATTTTTGTTTTTGAATTTTATGCCACTGTAGTAATCCATTATCGTCCATGTATTTCGTTTTCGTAAATACATGGGAATTACTCATAGTTTTGAGGTACATTTTGCATTTCTAGTTCTCTTTTGTTTCTTACTTTTGCCGACTCTGTTCTACAGAAAGCATAGAGGTAGGGCTCCATGCTCTCTGTACCGTGCGGAGCAAGATTGACCAATACTTGTATCATCTCGCTCCGCTTATTCAGTTCCTGGATAGACAATCCAGGTAATCGTTGAAATGAAATTGAACGGCGCATGGCCGTTTCCTATTTTTTAAGCACAGTTCATTTCCCTCCTTATGTGGAGGGAACTGAACTTAATCATTCTGCAGTCAGTTGCCCTACCAACTGATATTAGTCAACTATAATTTGAACTTACTAGTTTCATTGTGTATACAATTTCATTTCTAAATAATTTGTATAGGCAATAAGTAATATAATTCTTTGCGGTAGAATTCAAGATAAATGGGGGGATAGGTGATTGCCACATTCTTGCAATCACTGTTAATTTGGAATTTAGGTACTGATTTATTATTACAGGAATGCATGAAAACATAAATTCCCAATTCAGTTGCTCCATGGCTTGTATTACAGTGCTTGTCTTTGATTTGCTTAGCCTACTTTTAGTGACCACGTAGGGCAATTAGAAATGTTTTTTTTTTTTCAGGTGATTTTTTTTAATGTTTTTCTCACATGATTTTTTTTTTGGAGATGGTATTTTTTCACATTAATTTGGTTGAGATGGTATTCTTTCACATGGGGTTATGATTTTTTTAAATGGCTATAATGTTTTTTCAAGTAGTGGCAAGTGATAATTTAGTTCAGTTAACTTATATTCCTTTTTTTAAGAGTGGCTTCGTGAATTGATTTCGTTTGTATAGAAAATATTTAGTAAAAAGTTACATATTTTTGTTTTTTAATTTTATGCCACCGTAACAATCCATTAATGCCCATGTATTTTGTTTTCGTAAATACATGGGAATTACTCACAGTTTTGTTGAGGTACATTTTGCATTTCTAGTTCTCTTTTATATCATACTTTTGGCGACTCTGTTCTACAGAAAGCATAGAGGTAGGGCTCCATGCTCTCTGTACTGTGCGGAGCAAGATTGACCAATACTTGTATCATGTCGCTCCGCTTATTCAGTTCCTGGATAGAGAAGCCAGGTAATCATTGAAATGAAATCGAACGGCACATTGTCGTTTCGTATTTTTTGGTACAGTTCGTTTCCCTCCTCATCTCGGAGGGAACTGAAATCAGCTCCATTGTAGTCACTTGCCCTACCAACTGATGTTATTCAACTCCAATTTGTACTTACTAGCTTCATTGTGTACAGTTTCATTTTATGTGCTAAATAACCTTTATATAATGTATATGACTGCGATAAAATTCAGGATAAGTAATAATAACATAGGTGATTGCCACATTCTGGCAATCACTGTTATTTTGGAATTTTGATGTCTGCCAGTTTCTTTTTACATCAAAGTGTGGATATGTGTATAAACATTATTCGCTTGTATCAATTTTATACATATGCGTAGATATTTGAATGCATAGTACCGCCTTCATAATCTTTATTTCTCATACTAGGCCTATTGGCGGCTATAGTAATAAAAGTATTGTTTACAGAAAGCATAGAGGTAGGGCTCCATGATTTCTGTGTTGTGTCGGCCGAGATTGAGACATATTTTATCACCATATTCTGTTTATGCCTATATAGAGAAGCGTCCGGTTAACATTGAAGCCGTTCTGCAGTTTGTGACAGTTGATATCTCTCCTTATCTCGGAAAGAACTCAACTCTGCCACTTTCCAGTCAGTTGTCCTGCTAGCCCTTATTGTTCAGATCCGATTTGGACTTTTCAATGCGGTTAAATGCAACTTTCACTTCATATTTTTATGTGCTACATATGTTTATATATTTAATAATAATAATTGGCTACCATGACAGTATAAATAAATGTATCTTTCATTTCTGCTATCAGTTATTTTGTAAATTATGCTGTAGTATGTTATTCTCTAAATTTAAGTATGACTCCATAACTGACTTCAATTTGTTTCATTACGATTTAATTTCATAATTTTCACTCTGTTGTGAGGTCAAGATTTTTAGTTTACATCCCTTTAAATAATTGAGACAGAAATCCTCTTTTATTCTGTGTTGCTGCCGGAGTTCCGTGCTTCCATTCGAAACTGTGAAGTGTGTTAAGTCAGTTGGACTTTCCATTCGGGTTACGAAACCCATATCCCTATTGTGAGACAATAAAATGTTCTGATACTTTCTGTGCCTCATAAATAAAGTTTGCAAAGCACCTTCACTGAACTCCGGCAATGTAAAATAAATTAATATTTGCACTGTTCACAAAACTAGTGCCATATTCTCCCCAAACCCACCCAACCCGAACCCTAACCACCCAATCCACACCCACCCACCCTACCCCACCCCATCCCACCCATACCCGCCCCTGTACCCACCCCCTTAATCCCCATGAGGAGTTTTACCTCCATCCTCCACGGCGATCCTGCAGTTGGGAAGTGTTCCTCCCACCGCGCCGCCGGTGTACCATGAAAAGAAAGAAACTTTATGTTCAGACAAATTGTTCGCAGTCAACTAACTAAGTGTAAGCTACTTCATAAAACTAAGTCCCATAACACGAGTCGCCAAATAACGCCAACTATGACCGTGCGGTGTTATCTTGAGGGAGCCTTTGACATGTGCGGGCTGTATGGTGCATTTGAGCACATCGCACTTGTGGGCGTATGGTTTTTCAATGACTTCTTTTTACGACGTTTTACCAACTGCTATGATTACGTGAAGCTACTTGTGGCTCCATATTGGACGTAGACGATAGCAGTCATTCTAGACTTGCTGTATAATGGTCGCAACTTGTGCAGCCAACCACTGTACATACATTGTACATAACATGTTCGACGTTAAGTGAAGCTACTTGTGGCTCCATATTGACGTAGACGATAGCAGTCATTCTAGACTTGCTGTATAATGGTCGCAACTTGTGCAGCCAACCACTGTACATACATTGTACATAACATGTTCGACGTTAAGTGGAGCTACTTGTGGCTCCATATTGACGTAGACGATAGCAGTCATTCTAGACTTGCTGTATAATGGTCGCAACTTGTGCAACCAACCACTGTACATACATTGTACATAACATGTTCGACGTTAAGTGGAGCTACTTGTGGCTCCCAGAGTTCACTAGATGCGACCAATTTCTGCTTGTCTGCACATACACACCCGCACATTGTCACTGTTTTGGTACTTTGGAATCATGCCACAGTGTTAATCGCAGGATTAAATATCTTTGAGCTGGCGACTGAGTCAGTATTTTTCATTTAATTTCGTCGGTGAAGGACGACAGGTCTGCTGTCTGTCGGAGAAACATCACAACTGGTAAATTGTACTCTCCTCCTTTGAGAGGAAAGAGCATTAAGAGGCAAACCTCTGAAAAGCCTATCAAAAATAACTTTACTAGCTCGCAAAACAGGAAGGTCTCCACTCAAGTATTTTATTTATAATGGTCATTGACTAGACTTGCAGCTAGAGCTGCGGTTCTTAATATCGCCCTCTATATTGAGCATATGCCTGATCGTATGAAGTGAGGTTGAGAACTAACATTTAAGCCTTGTTTGCATGCTTGTGTTTTCAGAGTAGTGGTTAAATAACATGATATTGTTAACGTACATTAACTTCAGCGTCTTGGTGAACATTTTGTGAGGAATATGAACCATTACTGAAGGTATAAGGCTCTGTTCTTCATCAGGTCTTTTAGACAGTGTGAGATCACAGCTTAAGGCATGGCGGTGGGAAGGAATATGGAACTAATTCTGATTAAAATCATTTCTTGTATTAATATTTTCTTTTCAAAGCATCTTTTACTAAGCTTACATGTATTCTCCCAGCACGTAGGCCTTATGAGGACAGATACTGTTGTAAACAAAACAGTGAAAAGATTATTCCTGTCTTCGTTAATTAGGATGTCATGTCATGTCACAAGAATACAATTGAAATAAATTAAATTTAATACGTGAAATATACAGGGATGATTAGGATTAAATAAAATTACACAGGCGACGGTTATGAGTATGTACAGGCCAGAAAGTTCAAAGTGTAATCGACAATACGGTAATAAGAGCCATTGCACTCCAAAGGGAAATTATTCATACTGATAATTATTATAGGCTATTTAAATTATGTGCATATGAGAACAAAGTCTATATAATTTCAGAATTCCATAACTCAGACTTCTGGAATACCTCGAAAATTGTATCTTATTTTTAAAAAAATCAGGGTTTTGCTATGTCGGGAACATAGCCATGGGTTTTACGTGAATACTTCTGTCTTAAGTGGAGAGATCTAGACGAGATCTTTCGTTTGGTACAAAGATTAGCGTGCTACCGCATCGAAATCGCGAGATATAGTGCCCTGAAATTATCCCCTATGCTTAAAATGATCGCCAATACAATAGTTATCATCGGAAGCATATTTTAACGGCCAGTTTGGATACGCCTGGGTCATATTCACTACCTGAAGAGTGAAATTATTATTAAATCAATGCCTCTTTATTCATTTGAATTCGCTTTATTGTGTGGAATGAAAGAGTGCATCATCATCATGATTCTCAACTCTTCGGTTTCACCCAAGTGTAAGCTGATCTCGTTGTCTTTGTGAACTTCGTATCGTCCTGTAGATGGGGGTGATATTGAACACTCTAATTTTAAGAGCCTGTTCCTACACAGCTTAATTACATTGAATTTTATATTTTCCGGTACCAATTTCTGCCACCTAACTAAAGATGAGCCTTGTAGGACTGCAGGACGATATCAAGTTAACTATATCGCGATGTTTGTCGAAGGTAAATAGTATGAAGGGTGGGGGAGTGGTTGCGTACAGGCATGCGACTCAGGCAACAGAACATATTTGCGTTGTGTAGTGGACAGAGCTCCAGAGTTATCTGCATTACCTATCTTACGTAACGTATAATATTTATAATGGCTGAAGCATCAAATATACCAATAGTAAACAAGGTGATGGAGAAATTAGGCACATAAAATTTCGCAGTAAGTGGGGTAACTATCATAATATGAAATTTATGTAGCACAGAAATTAAAGGTACGAAACGTAAATTCGTAACACAACATTGCAACACGAAACAACATAAAGCACAGATGACAGTTTAACTGAGGAAGGAGGATAAGAATCGCGTGTAAGTTACAATTCAATGTGTACCACACAAAAAGAGATTTTTCACGTTTTATGTAAAATGATGGTATGTGTCAATATACCAGTAGCCTAAATAACGTTGAAAATACACACTTTGAAACTTTATGCGAAAATACGTGAAAAGGGAACTCCGTAGTCAATCAACTTTACTTAAATAATCTACTATATACCGAAATGCTATGATGATGTTATATCTCGCATACGACTAAGTGTAGGAGATAGTAAAATATAGGTTTCCATCTATGGAAGCACAGACACCGATGCAAGATTTGTTGCAATGTCGTTACGGGCATTCTTTCACCAGACAAACCCAATAAAACTTTATTACCTCTGAAATTCGTGAGAAAGTGGATCATTTAAATAGAATCAAAGTTTTTCAAATGCCTATGACCCTCTTATGGCCAGACGAAATAAAAAATGATAATGTAGTTATTTTCATCACGAATGCTACATGTTGAAAGCAGATAAGGAACTTCAACTACTTTAGCCGAAAGTTATCCTAGCCCATGGGCTACATCGAATAGCCAAAGAAGTTTCCTCCTGCTACAGTGATGTGAACAGTTTCATATCGAATGTCAAATAAATATTTTTAAGGCACCAAGTCGGGTTACGAAATTCAGAGAAATGGTTCCTGGAATCCCTCCACTGCCGTAACCCATTGCAATGAGATGGACAAAGCTGGATACTGCAGTCTATATTGCTACACATTATAAAAGGATTGTAGACGTAATCAAAACGTAGGTAGTGTTTACTGCAACAGACTCCACAATCCAGTATTGACGACGTGACCTGAGCTCCAGTTTATTCGTCATGTGAGTGTACACCTTATTATCTATTGTTTAGCGTACAGAGTCTGTACACTGACCTTCCCTGCTCTCTGTACTTGCTATGCTACAGTTTGGGTGCACGTAACTTAACGACAAACGTCCTAGATGTCTCAGCTTTACACCTAACATAGAGGCTATATGTTCGCTATGTTGTCATGGATTTTCTCTAACCCTTCCAGCCGCACTATTCACCTGCATTTTATTCATCCCCTATCAGAAATGAATGAGTACTAGGGACATTTCCTTGAGGGTAAGGACGGCGGGCACGTAGGGCTGACATCCCTACTGGCATTAATGCCGATTGTATAGCTGGAGCCTTAACGTCCCGCCACCCTCTGGTCCGATTTGGCCTGTAATGGAATTGCGTTTACTGACCACTTTGTTCAGTTGTAACTTTTCACTGAGGAATTCATTTTGCCATTCAACATGCGTAACTACTCGTATATTTGGAAGTACCTTCTTCCAACGTAACTTCGGTTTGTTTATTTATTGCATAATTTGAGCAGTGAATTAAATTGTTCTATAGCAAATTAATTTTAGAAAAGACTGTACTGTTCATCAGATCTGTTTAATACAATGAAGGACCTTGCCATGTGACATGCGTAATTGGTACGTGTTTGCATATTTGCTGGTTACGACTCGTGAATCACTTACAGCTGGATTCTGAAGTAGGCCCTACCGTAGTCATAATTTGTTTTCTTGGGCCATTAATAGCGGCCCTACTGTGAGACATGTTCGCCTGTTTTTGTTCCTGTTGAATTCGAAAGGTCTGTGATTTAGTGCTTCCACTGCAGTAAGTTGCTCAGTTCTTGCAATATGAAGGCGATATTAGAACCTGTGGCGTTATTTGGCTTTTCTCCTTCTCCAATCTTTGACTCAGTAAGTCGATGCATAGTCTAAGACTTGTTTTCTTAATACTGATTACGCTGTATGTGAGTAATTGGCTATTAGTGATAGCATGTTTATAGTAGCGTTGTTTTAATCGCTTCATAATTTAGTGCTATTTTTTTAGATCTATCTGCAATTTCCACTATGAGTCTGTGACCTCAAAGTATGTGCTGCACTGTCAGAAATTTGACACAAGTACTTTCCTTGTGATTATTCTTTCGTCGATTTACTGAGGAAGTGTTTATTTTATATTCCTACTCGTGTTATGAGACTGCATCACTTTTATAAATCGTAAGACCTAAATGCAAGTGGTAAATGTCCTTACCTATATGCAGATATTTTAAAAATCTATCTTTGTTTGTTATGACTTTAATTAGCGTCTGAATGAGATGAAGGTGGTAAGATAATGACAGAAAGTGAACCAGAAATTACTACAGATTTTGTTGTCCACACCTGTGGAGTAACGATCAGCGCGTCTGGCTGCGAAACCAGGTGTCCCGGGTTCGATTCCCGATCGGGGAAAGTTACTTGGTTGAGGTTTTTTCCGGGGTTTTCCCTCAACCCAATATGAGCAAATGCTGGATAACTTTCGGTGCTGGAACCCGGACTCATTTCACCGGCATTATCACCTTCATCTCATTCAGACGCTAAATAACCTAAGCTGTTGATAAAGCGTCGTAAAATAACCTACTAAACTAAAAAATAAAAACTACAGATTTTGTATAATGAGGAGACAGTTAATAAAATTTGATTAGAACAGGAATTTAATTTTTGCTGTATAAATATTAAGATGAAATAACACTGATTGTATACTATAAATATCAAAAACTATAACTACAATAACCTATACCTATCCTACACACTAGAACACTAAGAATAATGATAATAGTAATGAAGCAGATTCTCGACTTACCTTAATTGTCTTGGCGACGAGCCCTACGAGGACCGCGGCCGTGCAAGTTTTGCCCTAATCCCCTCCGTCCCTGCGTCCACGCGCCATCCCCTGTTTTCTAAAGGCCCGTTCATAGAATTCCAATTGCTCCTTGGTAGGATTAGATGCCAAATATCTTTGGTACAAAGCCTCGTGTTCCTCCTCTGTCAGGCCTAGGTCGAAGTCGCGTCTGCCCGTACTGGACGCGTCATCAGGCTGCGAGGGAGAGCCCCCCGGAGTCTGCTGGCTGTCGACTCTGTCCGTACTGGACGGTCTAGCAGGCTGCGGGGCGCTCTCCCTCGCGGAGGAGCGCCTCGCTTCCTGCTGCCTTTGACGACTTGACCAGGGAGGAATTCTGTCTGTACGTTGTCGGAGGGCCCGTCTTTCTGCTATTTCCGCCCGCATAGAGGGTGTCGGCTTGTCTCCCTCCCGAGGTATCTCAATGACCTCGGGAGGAAGCACAATCGTCACCCTCTTGCGCGGACGGTCAGCCCCCTGTTTTTGTCGTGTACCCTTTTTGAGAATAGGGCGGGGCGGCGGGGGTGGCGGTGGTGTGGGTGAAGATGGAGGTGGGGATGAGGGGGGTGACTGTAGTGTCACTGGTGGTGGGCGTGTTGGTGGATAGGGGGGTGCGTAAAAGTATGTAAAATGTGTGGGATAACGGGAGTGTGCGTGTGGTGACTGTGAAGGCGGTGACGGCGGAGGAATACGATCAGGGGACGTGGAGGCATCACTTCTCTCCGGTAGACGGTTCCATAGGTAATAGCCCCCCAACCCCACAGTCCCAACGATACCCACGGTTCTTACCAAATCTGGCATACCCCACGAAATCCGCGATGGTGCTTGCACAACCGCAGGTCCTCCCCAGAACGCATTCTTTAGCTTCAAAGAGTGAAACTTGAGGGATTGGAAAATTTTCGACATCCTAAAGCTTCGAATTCGCAATCCCAAGTGTTTCCAGGGAAACGATCCCCACGTCCTGTGTGTTGAGCATTGTTGATGACGTCGCCACGACAATAACGAAGCTGCGAGTGCGTTCAAATACCGATACAATAAAAGATGCGAACGTTTACACTTCTTCTATCCTTGCGATATTGTTACTTCCTTATTTTGTACTTATAAAATGTTATTACTGTTTTATAGCTAGGCAAATATTAAATAGTGACATACAAGTAGGCCTATATAGAAATTAAAATCTTTATTAGAATTACTCGTTTTGATTTCATACGGTGTTAAATTATTGGAAGCATCTCCTTGTTTGAATAGTTAGGCAAGCTGCACACAGAATCAGTCTATTGTATTTGGTTATTATTTCCTAAGTAGGATACGCCTACGCCTAAAATTCTTTACGATTGAAAGCGTCTTAAAACTAAATAGTACTAATTTAATGCACAAACGTCATTTTGTATGTTTATGACTACTTCACGATGACAATATAGAAAAATAATACATTAAGTCAATAATGGGTGATAGTGTACAGCAGAGAGGTAGGCCTACTACAAATTATTATTATTATTATTATTATTATTATTATTATTATTATTATTATTATTATTATTATTATTATTATTATTTATTATTATTATTTATTAGTTATAAACATGCTTCTTTTCACTTTGTGTTCACATGATTTAAAGTTCACTGAGTTTACGCTAATTGGCACATACTTCATAGCTAATGATGTGCTTTGTTACATATTATGTTAAAGGTATGTTTCTGCACTTTTTTATAGATCTTTATGCTCGACCATGCCGAAATGTAGTAATTATACACCTGGTAGCAATCTTTTAATGCATGTCATTAAAGTACACCTATTCATTAAAGTTCTGGTTTTCGATTATTCTCGGATATGCAATCGAAAGACAACGAGGAAAACGTCACGGAGGCTGGAAATCAAATACTGTTGCAGAAGTGTTCTAACCTCGTTTTTCAATTCTAAATCAATTTCCAGGTTCTATCAAAATTAGTTCATGTTATTCTGTAGATTATAACAAGGTCAATGACATTATTGTTCCTCGGAAAAAATCAATACTTTCGCGTCTGCGCACATCTCAAAATTTACGAGCGATGCACAAGGTCACTTCCACTCTTCAGTTAGATACGAATAAAATGAATACTTCTGAATAATTTCAAGTTAGAAATATGGTCGAGCATAAAAAGTCGTATGAAACTTGCCTATAATGGTAATTAAGACGCTCGTATGAAAATTATGAAACTCGCTTGCGCTCGTTTCATAAACAAACATACTCGCGTCTTAATTACTATCATTATAGGCTCGTTGCATAATGTACTATTATACATCGTCTAAATGTATTTACACCCTCACACTTCATTATTATGTCAATACTTTCATTTTTTATATTTTTATTGTTTTGTATAGTTTAGATTTTTAACGTGTTTTCTACAGTTATATTTATGTAAAATTATATTTGAAAATGTTTCTAACAAATAATTCAGGATAATAGTATTGTTATGGTGACTGGCCAGGATCAAACCAAAACTATCTTCCTCACTTACTTATGGCATTGAAGGAACCCGGAGGTTCATTGCCGCCCTCACAAAAGCCCGCCATCGGTCCCCATCCTAAGAAAGATTAATCCAAGCTGTGTGGATATAAAGGGAAAAGTTGAGACGGTGTCGGGTGGAGTTCCCGGGTAGCTCAGTGGTAGAGCGCTGGTACGTTTAACCAGAGGTCCCGGGATCGATACCCGGCCCCGGAACAATTTTTCCCTTGAAATTATTCAAATCTGCTTTACAGGGAGCTGCACCTGAAAGACTAGATTTGCATAATATATACGTTATTGTGTTCGTTAACAGAAAACCACAATTCCAAGTCACACAGAGATTGTGTGCACTCGTTGTGGGTCTCTGGCGTTTCGTCAGCCCACGCGAGTTGTGTGGATATAAAGGGAAAAGTTGAGACGGTGTCGGGTGGAGTTCCCGGGTTGCTCAGTGGTAGAGCGCTGGTACGTTCAACCAGAGGTCCCGGGATCGATACCCGGCCCCGGAACAATTTTTCCCTTGAAATTATTCAAGATTAATCCAGTCTCTACCATCATATCACACCTCCCTCAAATCCATTTTAATAGTATCCTCCCATCTACGTCTCGGCCTCGCCAATGGTATTTTTCCTTGCGGCTTCCCAACTGACACTCTATTTTGATTCCCCCATGTTATTTCCTAGGCATCTGAAATATTTATAGAAAAGCACGATAGATAATCGCATGAGAATAAAATGTAATATGATATCTAGAGCTCGGAATTTTAAGTGCTAAAAGTTAAGAATGTATAAAACAGTAGGCCTATATTTACCTGGACTCCTGTATGGTGCTGAGACTTGGGCAATGATGGATACGCATAAAAGTACTGTCATCCTCTGAGGAGTTTAGGGCTGAGAGGAATGCGATTCCAACTAGTGTAGCGCGGTACTGGAGTGGGAGGGAACAGTGACAGCGGCAGTCTGGAAGGAAGTACAATCATACTGAAAACATTCGCCCAATTTACGAGAGCATTATGCCTATTAGTTTTCTAACGTATTTTTGGCGAGATAGAGATACAACCATTCGTACTTACGTGTTCAGAGAAGGAAAGCATTGTAGAACATTTTATTTATTTATTTATTTATTTATTTATTTATTTATTTATTTATTTATTTATTTATTTATTTATTTATTTATTTATTTAGTCTATTATTTATTTATTCTGGTGGAGTTAAGGTCATCACACCATCAGAAATACAAATACAATAAAATAAATAAACATAAAAATCATAATAAAACTACAATAATATAAATGAAAAGAAGAATCATACTATAAAATTTAGTGATTAGAAGAATTGAATTAAATTTGTAAAGGAATCAATTTAAAAAAATAATAATAATATTAAACTGCCCCCTATTGAGGATAGCCCTTACGGACTTAGTATATCCTCAGAAAAAATGATTATACATATGTAAACATATATATTAAGTTTTAAAAAAGGGAAACAAAGAAAAGGGCGTGAAAAATTACAATTGCTATTAATGTGGCACCATGTGATTAATTAGGATTTGGCAGGATTTTTTTAACACAATTATCACAATGTCATCCCTCAGAGATGTTGGCAGAGCAAACTGCCGTCGAAATTCTTCGAAAAAAGCTGGTATAGTCCCTCGAGCACCTATGAGCAAGCCGAATACCTCAACGTGAATTAAGGCATATTTCAGCTTGAAATAGTTGACTGTAGGCTCATAGATCGACTTCTTCTCAAGGTGGACCTCGGCTGACTGATGACATGCTATTTCAAAACGTATCGTGGGGTCCACAATGATGCCCTGTTTAGTGTCAGCATTGTACGCTAAAATATCTACTCGTCTCGTTGACCCATTTTCCACAGCATGTTTCCTTAAAAATGACTTGTAACGGTGAAATATTTAATATGAGTAATTCATATAATATTAACATAGCTAACATCAGGGAGATGGTTGAGCAAAAATTGCAACAATTTATTTAATATACATATATACATATTATTTGTAGATTACGAAAAAGCCTTTGATAAAGTCTTACGGGAAAAACTAAGGAACATAATGAGGAACAAAGGATACCCCATCCATCTAATAATTGTTATACAAAGCCTGTATCAAAATACATTAATTACGATTGACAATGGAACAGGTACAACAGCTGAAGTAAACCAAGGTGTTAAACAAGGCTGCCCGATGTCTCCAGCACTTTTTAGTATATATATATATATATATACATATATATATATATATATATATATATATATATATATATATATATATATATATTGACGAGGCCATTAAGAGATGGCAAGATACTATAACGGGGGGTATAAACTAGGAAATACAGTTTTAAATACAATTTTATTCACTGATGATCAGGCTATCATAGAAGAAACAGAAGATGGACTACAAATGGCATCCTTCAAATTACAGAACATAATGACAGAATATAACTTGAATATATCTACTACGAAGACAAAATCAATGGCCTTTTTAGGGAAAAATCCACTTAGATGCAAAATTATTATAAATAATAAAATAATTGAACAAGGATCCAACTTCAAATATTTAGGGTCTAATGTGACATATAACCAAAACGAAGATATAAATATGAAAGTTCAGAAATTTGGGAGAATATGCGGAACCATCAGGAGACACTTACGACAGAAAACTACAAAAGAAACGCAACTGAAACTTTATAAAGTAGTAGCCACACCAGTCCTGATGTATGGATGCGAAAATTGGACCTTAAATAGGAAAGATAAGAGGAAAATAGAGACTTCGGAAATGAAATTCCTAAGATCAGTTGCAGGGACTAGCCTCCTAGACCGCAGAAAGAACACTGATATCAGAACAGAGCTGAATATATTTAACATGAACAACAGAGTGGAACAACAGAAGAGAAATTGGTATGACCACATAAGAGTCATTCCACGTCAAATCGCACAAAATTATACAAATTTTGACCTTCATATTTCTGATTGCGTTTATATTTTTTTTACCAACTCAATGGGTCTCATAAACCAACAAGTGCATTTTTATTTCCTCCTAAGTCCACATGTTTTTAAAATATTACATGTTAAAATTCGTTAAAAATGTCGCACAATGCAACATTTAAAGCGTCATATTTCTGACGATATTGATGTTAAAATTTTTTTGAAAAATGCATTTAAAAGCTTAAAGTACTGTCTTTTATTAAATATTTACTAACTAATTTTAATATAATTATTTCAAATATTTTTTTTATAACTCAATTCTTAAAACATATACATCAATGTGAAATAGCCCTATTAAAAATCTAGAAAATGCCTACTAGGTGCACTGAAGTATTCTTAATAATTCCAGAAAAAATCAGAATGGGATCTCCAATAGTTTAATGGAAATTTAATTACTTACGACACAATGTGTAGCGGTCGGCGCAGCAGCAGTGGACGGGAAGCGTTAAAGCGCGCTAAGAGGTTTATCGGCGCTGGATGATTGACTGAACGTTGCAACATTACACCCAGTACGGATCAAGTTACTCGAGGAAACACTGCTAATTTACTTATTATGATATCTTCAAATAATTGTACATTATGCTTTTCAAATGTTTCTTTTCATTCACATTTTAAATTTTCATTCGCCTACCTTCTTTCTTGAAAGAAAATTGTTTTACTAAATCTTCAGTTTTGACAACGGAATGAAAGAATATAATTTTATGTACCAGTTATTGGTTTTAGATTATGGTATCTGGCCTGCAAATTTTCAGTGTGGTTTTTATGCTTATTGAATGGACAAAATATAAATGACACGTTAGAAATGTTTTTTGTGACTAATCAAACAGTTTTTTTTTTCTTGTGTTGTTATAGGATCTTGTATAGGCTAACTCTCGTGGCAAGTCTTTTAACAGTATCTCCAATACCAACACATGGACCTTTACCATGCGACATTGCAAAGAAGTATCATTCAGCACTAATTCCATAATCGTCTTCATTGTAAGCAATTATTTAATTTTTTTTTGTATTGTGAACTTGATCCATTGGAAAAGTAGATGATTTTTTTCATATCGTTAAATTCTTGCTTTAAGAAATTGATTGCTTCGGTTTGAAAAAAGTGAAAGGGATCGGTGTCATGTTTCATGGTTTCTGAGATGACATTACTTTTGTAACGAATTTCTGTATCTCCTTTGAAATATACTACGAAAGGATTTATTTATTTATTTATTTATTTATTTATTTATTTATTTATTTATTTATTTATTTATTTATTTATTTATTTATTTATTTATTTATTTATTTATTTATTTATTTACTTACTTACTTACTTACTTACTTACTTACTTACTTACTTATTTATTTATTTATTTATTTATTTATTTATTTATTTAAAAGTACAGAATAAAGAATATAATTACAAATAAGAGAAACAGAAATAAAATAATACAATCAATATAAAAAAAGGAGATGCAGTAGTATTAACAAAATTTCAGACCGAATGAGCAGCGCTCGTGTTCGGTCACAGTTCAGATATAATATTAATAGGCCTATAAGAGAATATAAAGTAAAATAAAGTAGGAAGTAAAATTAAAATTGTACTGTATTGTGGCTTGGCATATGTTCCAATGCACACCTTGTATTGAATCTTGTATTACAAATGAATAATTTTCAGAAAAGTCTACAATAACTATGTAATTTTCAGGTTGTACTTTCTTTGCATTCCGTCAAAAATAAAATATGGCTGACTTTTGAATGGATGATGATGCATCTTCTACATGAAAAATTTAACATGCTAGGGAGCCTTTTACTTTTGAAACTTTTCACGGGGGTATCGTTTTGTTGTATCTTTCTTTTCTTGATAGGGGATTCTATTGACATCAAACTCTTGTTTAATTCCTCAATATTACTGATTTCTAGCACTGTATCCATAGAACTGCTAGAAGAAATACTGGGATAATCACTTTCTCTGTCCGCACTTTCATTTGATTCATGTTTATTAATATCACAAGAACTACCGGCTTCACATATAATTTCACCTGACCTATGCGGAAATTGATTGATTTTTACGGAACAAATCACATATTTGCACACTCAAAGACTCCTTTAAATTGAGCTTTATCAATAAGTCGCGACTTACGCGTCTTAGTGTACTTTTCTTTTTAAAAGCGTGATTAGGAAGTAAATGGATTTAAACACTTGTTATATATTACGCGATCTTTACCGTCACTCATGTTGTATAGAAGTCACGTCACTGCGCGAAATTCAAACCCTGACATTATTTTTCTCTCATGCCATCTGTTTACTGCCATAAAGTTTACTGCCTTACCCAGTCTTGCTATCATCAAACACTTGGCTATATTACAGTATAAACTGTGAAGGGCTTCCCCCTGAGCTGACAATAATAAAATAATTTTAGATAAGATATTTACTGTTCCTTAAGGTATTAATCATTTGATGATTAGTATGGTGACATCAGATGCAACGGGAAATTTCCACGGGCAGCCTTCTAGCCTATGGCTGCAAGCAGTTCATTAGTTGGGCATCGCGAGTGCGTGCATGCCTCCGGAAAATAAATTGTTACAAATGTATGGGTGCCGATCCCATATTTATAAATGCAGTAGTTTACAGATAATACATCAGCGAACAAGTCTATATTTTTCCAGATTTTTTACTTGGCTATTTAATATAGTAATTTTGCTTTGAAAAAGAAATGATAAAAAAATAGGCCAAATTTTAAATTTATTTGTGATAGGCCTAAAGTAATAAAAAGTGTTGTATTTCGTCTTTCAAATGCGCCAAACCGCAAATCTCAATTATATGTAGACACAAAGTTCCAAGCGAGTTTATGTAACAGTGCGCGCATAATTTGCGTAACTTCAAATATTCATAACTACACAAATAATTAATAATTGTGAAAATAAAAAAATACGGGTCTCCTTATTTGATGTCTGGAATTCATGAAAAAAAATTCGACCATTTCCGAGAAGGTCGTGTTTTATTGCTGTGCGATTTGACGTGGAATGACTCATAATTAGAATGGATGAAACGCGACTTCCCAAAATAATGCTAAATTATAAGCCCAAAGGACGTAGAGATGTTGGGCGCCCAAGAACAAGATGGACTGACGATATTCCCTTAGGACGGAACAGGTCTGAAGGCCTAAACCTGAAAGTTGATGATGACGATGATGATGATGATGATGATGATGATGTTTAATATATTTATAACAAAATCACATAGGCCTAGGTAAACAATATATGTATGAAATATTCACACACTACTACAAACTGAAGACTGCATATTTTTGGACGATTGATACTTCCCACTCCGCTCGGCTCGGCTTGGCTGTAGCAACTTTCATAACTAATATAATTCAATTTAAATCCTGTCCAAATTCAACGTCGCAAATTTCTAGCGCAATAATTAACAATAGATCCCTATTAGAAACAACAACAACAGCTTAAAAATCGATAATGTGTTAAATTGGAAAAATCATATTAAAGAAATTACCCCCAAACTAAATTCAGCTTGTTTTGCTATTAGATCTATGCAAAAGATAGTAAATATCAATACCTTAAAAAAACAATATACTTTGCATACTTCCACTCGGTAATGAGTTTTGGAATAATATTCTGGGGAAATTCCACAGATAGTAACAATATATTTCTATTACAAAAAAGAGTAATTAGAATAATAGTAGGTGCGAAATCTAGGGAGTCGTGTAGGACTATTTTCAAAAAACTACAAATAATACCCATGGCTTGTCAGTATATCTTTTCATTAATAGTCTTCCTCGTATGTAATCGTGAAAACTTTGTAACGAATTCAACAGTTCATAGCATAAATACACGTCAAAAAAATGACTTTCATACTCCATCGGCAAGTCTATCGTGCTATCAAAAAGGAGTGCGTTATATGGCAGTAAAAATGTTTAATAGCCTCCCTATCGATATAAAAAATGAAACTCAAAACATAAAATTATTTAGGGCCAAATTAAAGAAGTACCTAATTTCTCACGCCTTCTATTCTGTAGGTGAATTCATGACATTCAATAACACTTCATGAAATTGATACTAAAACTATGTGTTGTACTAGTAGACTATATTGTAAATCTCGTCTGTATATATTTCATCTAGACTGTGACTATAAATTAAGATTTTATAATAGTATTAAGTTTTTTGACTTATTCCATATTCTAGCTGTAAGCATGTATGAATACCATGGAATGTTAATAAATACAATACAATACAAAAGAATCTACCTGCAACCCCCCCGCACCGATGGCAAGAATACCTCAGGTCCCAGCGCTAAACTCGTCGGAGGAAGACAGTAGGGTGACGGCATCAGAAATGAAATATCTGAGAAAAGTAGTTGGGAAAACTAAGAGAGGTAGAGTTAGAAATATAAATATTAGAAATGAACTGCTGCAGGCACCAGTGGTAGAACAAATTGAAAGGAAACTGAATTGGTTTGGACATCTGGTTAGAATGGGAGATGAGAGGTAAGTGAAAGAAGTATTCGAATCAAGAGTAGAAGATAAAAGGAGGAGGGGTAGAGCAAGAATAGAATGGGAACAATACGTTAATGATGTGGTGAGGGGAAGAGGGAAGGAAATCCGGGAAATAAGAAGATTGGCATTGGACCGGGAGAGATATAAGAAAAGGGTGGAGGGCCCGACGCTGCAAGGCATAAGGGATAGAAGAAGAAGAAGAAGAAGAAGAAGAAGAAGAAGAAGAAGAAGTTAAGAATGACACTGAGTGTAAATAATAGATGTGGTGCCTGTGAGGACGGTTTTAAGCTTAGTTCACAGGAGTCCGATATGCAATAATAGACAACAATCACAAGGGTTTTAAGCTTAGTTCACAGGAGTCCGATATGCAATAATAGACAACAGTCACAAGGGTTTTAAGCTTAGTTCGCAGGAGTCCGATATGCAATAATAGACAACAGTCACAAGGGTTTTAAGCTTAGTTCACAGGAGTCCGATATGCAATAATAGACAACAGTCACAAGGGTTTTAAGCTTAGTTCACAGGAGTCCGATATGCAATAATAGACAACAGTCACAAGGGTTTTAAGCTTAGTTCACAGGAGTCCGATATGCAATAATAGACAACAGTCACAAGGGTTTTAAGCTTAGTTCACAGGAGTCCGATATGCAATAATAGACAACAGTCACAAGGGTTTTAAGCTTAGTTCACAGGAGTCCGATATGCAATAATAGACAACAGTCACAAGGGTTTTAAGCTTAGTTCACAGGAGTCCGATATGCAATAATAGACAACAGTCACAAGGGTTTTAAGCTTAGTTCACAGGAGTCCGATATGCAATAATAGACAACAGTCACAAGGTTTTAAGCTTAGTTCACAGGAGTCCGATATGCAATAATAGACAACAGTCACAAGGGTTTTAAGCTTAGTTCACAGGAGTCCGATATGCAATAATAGACAAGAGTCACAAGGGTTTTAAGCTTAGTTCACAGGAGTCCGATATGCAATAATAGACAACAGTCACAAGGATTTTAAGCTTAGTTCACAGGAGTCCGATATGCAATAATAGACAACAGTCACAAGGGTTTTAAGCTTAGTTCACAGGAGTCCGATATGCAATAATAGACAAGAGTCACAAGGGTTTTAAGCTTAGTTCACAGGAGTCCGATATGCAATAATAGACAACAGTCACAAGGATTTTAAGCTTAGTTCACAGGAGTCCGATATGCAATAATAGACAACAGTCACTAGGACTGGGTAATGAATCTTGCAAACCGTGTGCTAATTTGTAAGCGGCATTTAAGAGAATAAGAGACCTTTAACGGTGCCAAAAGGAAAATACAGAAGGCAAGAATGACGTGTCAAAGAAGTGGAGGCATGGCTTCTATTTTATAAACTATACCGAGGAACAATATTAACTTTTAGCACCTAAAATTCCGGGCTCTAAATTGATATCCTAGACCTTTCACGTCAGAGTTGAAACACCATAAAGCAGCAAAACATTATCAATTTTCTAGCTACATATTGGTTAATTGGTTGGAATAGGGTATTGCGAGAGTACGTCGTTACTGCATTACTGAATTATTTATTTTTGATAAAAGTAACATTTATTTATGTATTTATTTGTGTGACCACAATATTGTACGAAATGGAACTATAAAAATTGGAGATTTATCCTTCGAAGAGATGGAAAAATTCAAATATCTTGGAGCAACAGTAACAAATATAAATGACACTCGGGAGGAAATTAAATGCAGAATAAATATGGGAAATGCCTGTTATTATTCGGTTGAGAAGCTTTTGTCATCTAGTCTGCTGTCAAAAAATCTAAAAGTTAGAATTTATAAAACAGTTATATTACCGATTGTTCTGTATGGCTGTGAAACTTGGACTTTCACTTTGAGAGAGGAAGAGAGATTAAGGATGTTTGAGAATGAAGTTCTTAGGAAAATATTTGGGGCTAAGAGGGATGAAGTTACAGGAGAATGGAGAAAGTTACACAACGCAGAGCTGCACGCATTGTATTCTTCACCTTACATAATTAGGAACATTAAATCCAGACGTTTGAGATGGGCGGGGCATGTAGCACGTATGGGCGAATCCAGAAATGCATGTAGAGAGTTAGTTGGGAGGCCGGTGGGAAAAAGATCTTTGGGAGGCCGAGACGTAGATGGGAAGATAATATTAAAATGGATTTGAGGGAGGTGGGATATGATGGTAGACCCTGGATTAACCTTGCTCAGGATAGGGACCAATGGCGGGCTTATCTAAGGGCGGCAATGGACCTCCGGGTTCCTTAAAAGCTAGTAAGTAAGTAGGCTAAGTATTTATTTAATTACCCTTGTACCATCACTCAAAATTATGGCACAGTGACCTGTGCATTATCACGTTAATGATTTGCGAAGCAATAACCATCTAGTTCCTAATGGAAAGGTAATATTTCATTAACTATAACATCAAGTTCATATTTGAAAGCCAGTTACGTCTTTACTGCTAAAGAAGACGCAACGATGCAATACAGAATTTGCTGAAATGAAAAATTTTACAATTGACAACGTAGGCTATAGACTTCCGTCAAACCTCTGTTTACAGCATATAAATTTGTAGGTAGGCCTATAACTCTATTTTATTTTTAGGATAAAAAGAAGAACACAGAAGGAACATCTCCTCGACTTGCTGAATACATCGTACCACGCCTCTGATGCTACTGCCTTGTTCACAGTACAAACTCTCGTCTTCTCCGCTAAATAGTAATGTGTTATTTCTTTTGTGTACCCAGAGGCTGCTCGTCCATAAGAGCTGCGGAGCTGCAGCACTCCCTACTTTGACAGGAGAATAAAAATAATATTTATTTTAATTTGTACAAGAATAAATCTTGTTACAGCTTTTATTGGCAAATTGCTTTATATTTCATCTGACCGGGAATATGTAGGCCTACTATTATCTTATGCATTATCTTTTTGCGCGTCGACTGTATTGGAATTGACACTGCATTCAAAGTCGTCCTGGGATCTGCAGGGTGGGACAGATCATAGAGAGTGTGAGCGTATTCCGAATCTCACCGGTGAGCAATCCGATGGACATACGGTGTTCCGAATTCCACCGATGACGTCATTGATGCTCCACCGGTGTCACACCGGTGCCATCAACTTGCAGAGGTGGTGGCAGTCTCCATCAGCCGCCATCAGTGAATCTGATTGGTTCTTGTTTAGGGCGGGAATTAGCAGACGAATGACATCGTGCACTGTTGTGTCATGGTGGTGTGTTCTGCTGTATTGTTTGTAATGAGCACAACGTAAAAACAATATGTTAATGGCTTATGAGCGAACATGTCAACGGACCCGTTATTACTACCGGTTCAAGAAATAAATTGTTTATGCTATCTTTTCTTTGAACGAGATGGGAGTACGAAAATTTCGCAAAATTTTGCTAGCGTAGCACAGACAACAACTTGTACAGTCGCCATGACAGCATCGATCCTTCCAGAAGTTTTGTTCCATATTTCGCTGCAACGTGACGTCATTGATGCCACCGGTCCGGTGAGATTCGGAATACGCTGTGTCTTGCACGGTCAGGGGGTAGAGAGGTGAAGGGAAGCAGAGGGAAACTGCCGCTGTTTAAAAACCCATATTTCGCTGCAGTGGCTTGCAGAGCCAGGCGACAAGGGAAGATCTTTCCTCCCTTCCTACACCACTATTGTAATGCTACGTCAAATGGATTCTCTATTCCCTTGAAGCTTAATGACAAAATTTTTATTTTCTCTTCACATACTTACTGTTATAGAATCTTATCGAGTTAATATAACGAAATTAATATTCTCTTTTGCCTTATTATTACGTAGCCTATATATATCCAGCCTCCAGCAGAACCTAATATTTGCCTTAACTTAAAATGATTGTACGAGTAGAATCCTTTTAATATAGCACGTAAAATACGAAAGAGACTTCTTTTCCACTTTTAGAACATTGCTTTGGTGTGACGTCTTAATACCGTAACTTAACCAGTGCAAATGTGCAAGCATGAGTGTGTGTGAATTACAGAATATTAATTTTATTTTTCTCAACTTTCCCTTGCGGAGAAGATTGATATAATGAAGTGAAATTAAAGGGTCGTCCGTTACCCGACTTAAATCTTACTCAAGCTTCATCCAGCCGAAATAGTGCATATATGTAAGGAAGTATAACAATGAAATTTACTCTAAGCATTTGTGGTTACGTGGATGTGAACAAAAAAATTATGCATTTTGTTTTCCTTGCCTCCTCTTCGGTGGTGATACTGCATAGACTAGGAGTGGTGTGACAGATTTAGGACATTTGCCCCTAAAAATTAAAAACCACGAATCTTCGCTGTCTCACCTGAAAAATGCTGTTTCATTGGCAATGTTAGGCAAAACTAACATTGCTGCCCGACTAAGTGAAGCGAACAGAACAAACATTCTCAAACATAATCAAGAAATGAGAAAAAATCGTGAAATTATTAAAAAAAAATTGATTTTGTGGCCAATACGAACTTCCCCTTAGGCCTAGGGGACATGATAAAAAAACGATTCGAAGAACGCTGGTGTATTTCGTGGGTTGCTACAGTCCGTGAGTAATCTAAACGAGCCTCTCAAAAATCATTTGGAACATGCCACTGTTTAAAGGTAGTTCTAAAACAATTCAGAATGAACTGGTAGATTGCATGTTGAGTGTCTGCTGATCTGAAATTCAGACTGAAATCGATGGTATTAGTTTCTTTGTAGCGATTAGCAAATGATGCCACAGACATCTCCCAACTAAGTCAGGAAGTTTTGATTTTTCGATATGTAGTGCATTTATTTTTGTCCTATACTTATTAGTAGCCTACTGATATCAAGAAGTGAAATTTGTATATACCAAAATCTACTGCAGCTCCCCCAGTCCACAAGTTCACGAGCCGCCACTGCTATCACCTCACAATCCCATGACGGAAATAACGTCGGTAGGTACACTGTACTGATGTCGGCTTGAACGGGCACATTAGATTTATTTACTTTTTTATTTGATTTTATTTTGTTTTGTTTGTTTTCGTTTCGTTTTTTCCCTTTCCTTTCCTTTCCTTTCCTTTCCTTTCCTTTCCTTTCCTTTCCTTTCCTTTCCTTTCCTTTCCTTCTCCTTCTCCTTCTCCTTCTTCTCCTCCTCCTCCTCTTCTCCTTCTCCTTCTCCTTCTCCTTCTCCTTCTCCTTCTCCTTCTCCTTCTCCTTCTCCTTCTCCTTCTCCTTCTCCTTCTCCTTCTCCTTCTCCTTCTCCTTCTCCTTCTCCTTCTCCTTCTCCTTCTCCTTCTCCTTCTCCTTCTCCTTCTCCTTTCCCTTTCCCTTCCCCTCTTCCTTCACCTCCCCTCTCCCTCCACCTCCCCTCTCCCTCTCTCTCCCCCTCCACCTCCCCTTCCCCTTCTCACTCTCCCTTCCCCTTCCCCTCATTTTAGTTTCATTCTTTAAATGTGCAGAAATTTGAACCGAACAAATGTAACTTTTGGTTCTGAAAAGGAATTTTAAAACGCTACATTTGTTCGCATCAAGTTTCTGCATATTTAAAGGATAAAACTAAAAATACTTTCAATCACTTATTAACATAATACACTGCTCTTTTAAACTGACTAAGCATGTCGGAAATTAAATCAATGTGTTTCCCAGAACACGCTATGAAATGTTTAATATAAAATCATTTTTATCTCGGAAAGGAAGCAAAAACGAGCAAAATTATTAAATTTTTTTGTTTAAAATATCTCGAAAAATAGCCCCCTGAAATTAATGACAATGCTTACGGTTCACCCTGTATTGAACTACTGGGTGTTCAGTTCAAAATGTGTCACGGCTCGCTGTATGCCGTCATGTGGCTAGCCGATGAGCCTAGAGAATTCAATCTTCCTACACTTCCGCAGAGGTGTATAACCTAAGAGGCAGAGAAGTTGCCTAGCAAGTACGGCGTTCATTCTGAAGAGTACGTACCGATACGTACGGTAACGCCGGTAGTGGCAGGAATGTGAACTGTTTGGAAATACGTACTGTCGGGATATGGGGAGAGGGTTAAGACGATTACTTACGTATTTGTTGACATTAACTTGGACGGTCAACATGGACACGGAGCATTTGATTTGTGTTGTGGAATGTTACCGTACGCAACCGATGATAACAAATACCCTGCGTACGACTTGCCGGCGCAAAACACAGTTCGAAAGAGGTTATGGTAGCACACAGACCGTACAGACCGCCATCTGTTGCTACGACGTTCAAGTTATACCGTACACGTTCTCAAGTTCAGATTGAAGAACGCCTTAAATAATAGGCAACTTCTCTAACATATAAACTGAAACTCGCTTCAAATCGGTGACCCAACAACAGTGACGTCATGACACACTTTGAAATGAACACCCAGTATAATCAGAAGCATTTCGCAAGTATAATATTACTTCCTTGAATATTCGTACTGTGAAATCAGGGAAGTGTGTCCATGAGATCATTTAGAATGTGTAGCCTATGTATTCTTTAGGCCTATATACGACATTTTTTGTTTTATCAGCTGCCTGTATCCTTACAAGAAGATAGTCGTTCAGGATGTTAGTTGTTATGGTTACATCATATGTCTTACAGGAAACCTTTTGAGGAATAGACTTATCGTGTAAAAAATAATATTTTTATAATTTATCAACTATTATTTTGTGAAGGTTACCTGAAATAATATGATCCCGTAAGTAGGCTAATATAGCAATTAATTTCATGAACTCATTCTTTGGCTTGTGTTCATATAGGCTACTAACTGATTATAGCCTAAATTTTGATTAATGTTTTTGGTATTGATGATTGAGGAAGTGATGAATCATGGCATGTAAATTTCCAATTCGGCATTTGCCTTTGTGACTGAGGGAAACTATGAAAAACCCTTCAAACTGATCGGCCACGGTGTTTGAACCCGGGACCTCCCGAATGCGAGTCTCAAACGCTGCTGTCTGAGCCAACTCGCTCGGTTGTGCATCATTGTTTATGTAAATAAAAAAAATTGAAAATGAATGTGGTACATAAATATTATTTTAAGAAGCACAGGAAATGAATATGGGTAAATTATGAGCGCAGGAACACCATTTCGTGACATTTTGTAAAATGACTGAACTCCAATAAGCTCAACGGTAAAATACTAATTTTTACTCCATATGTACTCTATTTTTGGCCCAGGGAAAATACTCATCTTTACGACAGAACTCGTAAAAATACCATTATGTTCTGTGTACAAGAAGAGATTGAAGTGCATAAAATTAGAGTATTTTATGTGGACAAATAAAGTATAAATAAGCAAGTAATATAACAATATTGCGACAGAGTATCAACTTTTTTTTGTACATAAGGATCTATTTTAATCCTACCTCAGTTCTCGATTCACTCAGAAGGTACTATAATGGCATATAGCATTATGTCGATTTATATAAACTACTGATACACTTTCCAATGGTGAAATAATTATCCAAATCTGTTAAGTAGCTTCTGAGATTACTTCACACAAACACACAAACATTCTCTATAGGCCTATATTAATATTGATAAACATTATACACCATGTTTTTGAGGGGTTAAAAAACTTTATTGAACTTAAGTAAATGAAACCAGACTAGAACGAACGAGATGCTCAAACAGTTTCGAATAAAAATAATTAAAATTTCACGTTCTTCATTGCGAAAAGTACTAAAAGCTATTTGATTCCAGTACAGCGGAAACGAGAACAATGAAGTCCGTTCACAATGAAAATTAAACATAACGTTATCATAAAATCAAAAAGTCATACCATCATTTACAATGGGAACGTAAACAGAACCACAAGAATATTTGGTAACTATGGAAACATAACAACGACGTCATTTTTTTATATCCTGTTGTAGGCCTATACTTCAGCGCTCTACGATTATGTATTGTTTCCAAATCACGTTTGCCAGTTATTTTTTTAATTTCCTGTATTAACATTTTTTATTTTAACCTGGTCAGTATTGAAAACCATTTCTACCAAGCGTTTGCCTTCTATAGAGACTGGATATTTTAATTCGTCTCTAGAACAACAAAATTCATCATGTGAATCATCTTCGTTCACGGCAAACCAAATGTTTGAAATAAAACTTCTATATTATGAAAATATAAGGGAAGAAAATGGTCGAAGAGAAGAAAACTACGGGAGCCGGGAGACTATTGAAAATTACTGCCAAATACGGGAGATGCCGGGAAATATGGGAGGGTTGGCAATCCTAGTGGTTAGATAACGGGATAGCTAAGTGACATTAGGCCACTCTGCATGCCGCCATAGTGAACAAATTCGTTCAGGTTTAATGCAATTGATGTAAACAAGCAACATTTTGCTTTGTACATAAGATTACCACAGTCTAGTATATACAGTCGCGAAGCTCAATACGTAGTAAATATGCAAACATTAGATAGTTGTTCACCACTAGGATCGCTAATATCGCCTCATTATAGGCAATGCAAAATAGAACCGTCACAGTCTATTGTTTCTAGCACCCTCAAAACTCAAGCTTCGTGACTGTATATAGTAGACTGTGAGATAACGTTAAGACAGCGTGGCTTGGCACCTAGTTAGTGATGAAGGTAGAGGGTTAATATCCTTGCAGAGTAAAACTAATCTTGATAATCAACAGTACTGCGTATTGTTGAGAGTATAAATATTTATTGGAAGTATATTAAATGAATGCGATGAGTAAATACATATCAGCTTACATTAAGAATTTCCCAGACTCGTACATCGAAATACAGAGATAAGTTCATCTGATCATTGTCTAATTTACAAAATTCTAGTTTACTTAAATATACAATTAAATATAGTATCAACATAAATAATACAAGGTATGTTAGATCTTCCGTCTTCAAGGATTTGCTATAATTGAGATGTTCTCTGGAATAACAACTTATCGTACATTACTTTGTTTTTTGCGTTTTCAACATATATCGAATCCTCCCCTCTGACAAAATATTATATTCCTCCAACAAACACATCGTCTTATGGAAGGAAACATTTGAATATCATTCTACGCATAGCTTTTGTTCCAGATTTAAAATGTTTGATGCTCTGTATCTCAAATTCAAAATTTTTTAGTTTTAAGTTCTCGTTCCAGAAAACGCCTCAGTTGGTTTTTCTGAAACAAGGTAGATCCTGCTGACGTTGTTTTATCATCTAGACTTGAATTGGTAACAATTTTTTGGACATCTGTTTCCAGTCTTTCCAGTTTATTTTATCTTATCACTGTGTCCTCTTAGGGTACCTGAGAAATTACGTGTGGTATTGTTATTCTGCCTTCTGTTCACTTCTTCGTCAAATGCTCCGGTCTTCCAGAACCTCCTCTGTAATAAAAAAAAATATTAGTATATTAATCTTCTTCATTGACAGTTTATAACGAATAGCTCTTCCTCCTGCTCTTTCTTTCACATGTATGATGCTTGTTCCGTACTAATGGTTTGACTTCAAAATTAAATATTCTATCTGATAGTGAAGTACAATTCAGGGCATCAATTGTAGAATACAACAATTTTGAATATTTTGTTTTCAAGTTGGGTACTACATTTACTGAATATTTAATACCAAACGCATGAAAAGAAAGAATGTCTTCTGTTTAAAAATGAAGAAAAATGACTTAGGCCTAATCTCAATAAATGTAAATACAGTGTTTCTATAAATGATCTTTCTGATTACAAACTATCGTTAGGAGACACTTAGAAACATGACATTTGTATCATAATCAGTCAGACGAGGTCCACCATGAGAAGAAGTCGAGCTATGAGCCTACAGTCAACTAAGTATTTCAAGCTGAAATATGCCTTAATTCACGTTGAGGTTTTCGGCTTGCTCATAGATGCTCGAGGGACTATACCAGCTTTTTTCGAAGAATTTCGACGGCACTTCGCTTTGCCAACATCCCTGACGGTTGACATTGTGATAACTGTGTTAAAAAAATCCTGTCAAATCCTGATTAATCACATATAGCAATAATTGTAATTTTTCATGCCCTTTTCTTTGTTTCCTTTTTTTTTTAATTTAATATTTATGTTTACATATTTATATTAATTTTTTGAGGATATATTGAGTTCGTAAGGGCTACCCTCAATGGGGGGCAGTTTTTGTAATAAAAAATAAATAGCACAAATAATACCAAAAAAGGCTAACCGATTTTTAGTAAGAGACCAGGAGTTGAATTAATATTTCAAAGCAAAATAAATAAATGAATTTTATGCAATAAACGAATTTTTGCTTATAAATAGCAGCAAAATTCCGATATCGCATTCTTGATTTTTCCGAGTTAAATTAGCATGCCATCAACAGATTTGTGCAAATATCTCTTTTTCTCTCTCTCTCTCTCTTTTTTTTCAAATTGTCGGTTGGTCTATTATTACGTAACTCCGTCCTATTAATCTTGTATTTATATTCACATGCTTATCAGTTCATCACATACCTGGCAGCGGCAGGGGCTGCAAAGCCTACTGGTCCACCAGCAATTCCACCAAAACCTGAAAGAAAGTTAGGCATTACAAATTGACATTTTTGTCACTGATAGATGCTTTGAATTCGTGGACATAATTTTGCAGTTCTCAGTTTATAGATCATGCGGCAAATAATATATTTAAAATACGAATCGGTTTTTTGAGAAACAACACAAGTCCAAAATGAGTTTACTGCGTTTCTGATATTAATACTTGCATTTCCACGCTGTAGGAGAAAGTAAGATATGTCCGCCTTATTTTAAGTGTTGATGTCATGACAGTATTTCCCTGAAGAGGATGAAATCAGAATATTTTATGAAGATATGTTTTTCTGACTTTTCCGTAACAAATGCGGTCCACCTGAAGAGCTGTATTGTGGGACTTCAATAAGATATCAGTGTTTTCACTTTAAAACGTTTTAGAATTTTTCTTTTCGTTTTGTAATATGTATGAAGGACAAAATACAATATGTACTAAATTTTTACTTAAATAGCTTTTGTTCTCATTAACTTACATACAGAATAAATACAAACTATTATACCTTTTTATTGAAAACATTTCGGGTATTTGAGAAACAACGCATGTCCATGAACTTTAGGGCACTCCAGCGCTCTCAAATATAATTAATAATAATAATAATAATAATAATAATAATAATAATAATAATAATAATAATAATAAAGCGCACAAATTGTGCATAATTGAGAATCACTTAGATTGAACAAAGTTCATCCCACAGAGTAGGATATGGTATCTATCACATGTCTTGTTGCATAAGACACACACATAGTTGTCATCCGGTTCGTGGAAAGACTGAATTCTGCATATCTTGTGGTGGTATCCCTGAACCGCCAGCGATGTCACGAAGTGGCTGAGCTTCTGGTTCGTGTCTGTCCAGGTCCGGTTTATCATGGCCTCCGTTATGTAGAAGTCCTCCCAGATGTCTTTCCTCTTCCTTATCCTCTCGTCTAGTGCTTTCTTCCAGTTGGAAGTGGAGGGCAGATCGAGTTTTGTTCTGAGTTCTTCTATCAAGAAGGTCTCTTGGGCGAGCACGTACACCAGCCTGGATAGAGTGTGTTTCGATACTCCTAGTGCTGCCTTCAAGAAGCGAGCTTTGACGTTCTCTAGGGTATGGAGGTCTTTCATGCGCAGTTTGTCCCACGTTAGGTCTAGTCCGTATGTGAGTATGGGGACTATCTTGGTGTCGAAGATGATCATCGCTGTTTTGAGAGATAGCTTGGTTAGTTCTCTAATGTCATGAATGGCTTTTGTGGCTGCTGTAAGTCTTTGCTTGGTGTGTATCTTGAATGAATTTGTTGTGGTCTGTAGTGTCAGTCACATATAATGAAATGTTTCTTTAAAATATTTTATGCTCGACCATGCCGAAATGTAGTAATTATACACCTGGTAGCAGTCCTTTAATGCATGTATTAAAGTACACCTACTCATTAAAGTACAGGTGTTTTCAGCCAATGACAACTCAGCTTACAGGTGTTCAGCCAATAACAAGTCAGCTTTGTACCGTTATAAAACCACAAGTATTGATTATTCTCGGATATGCAATCGAAAGAGAAATAGCGAAAAGTCACGGAGGCTGGAAATCCAATACTGTCGCAGAAGGTTATGTTCTGTTACTATAATAATTAGCGTTAATTGTAAATAATATTCAAATAAATTCAATTTGTCATCTCGTTTTTCAATGTCGAATTCAATAATCAAGGTTATACCAAGTTTAACGGGATTACACAAGGTCAATGACATTATTGTTCCTCGGAAAAAATCAATACTTTCGCGTCTGCGCACATCTCACAATTCACGACGTAGAACAAGGTCACTTCCGATCTTGTCAGATACAAATAAAATGTATACATCTGAATAATTTCAAGTTAGAAATATGGTCGAGCATAAAAAGTCGTATGAAACTCGCCTGTAATGGTAATTAAGAAGCTCGTATGAAAATTATGAAACTCGCTTGCGCTCGTTTCATAAACATCCATACTCGCTGTCCACACCTGTGGAGTAACGGTCAGCGCGTCTGGCCGCGAAACCAGGTGGCCCGGGTTCGAATCCCGGTCGGGGCAAGTTACCTAGTTGAGGTTTTTTCCGGGGTTTTTCCTCAACCCAATACGAGCAAATGCTGGGTAACTTTCGGTGCTGGACCCCGGACTCATTTCACCGGCATTATCACCTTCATATCATTCAGACGCTAAATAACCTAGATGTTGATACAGCGTCGTAAAATAACCCAATAAAATAAAAATAAATCCATACTCTCTTCTTAATTACTATCATTATAGGTTCGTTGCGTAATGTACTATAATAATATTGCAAATCATTGAAAAGTTGAAAAGTAAAAGTCCCCAGATATCGATCAAATTACAGCATAATATACAATAAGTTGGAAACGCATTATCTAGCGAAATTTATAAGCTTGTACTTGCTACTTTAGAAAACGAAATTGTACCAAAACAATGGAAGGAGTCCATAATTGTACCTACCTTTAAGAAGTGGAAAAAACTAACTATAGTAAATTTTGAGGAATATCACTTTTGTTGACGTCGTACAAAATGTTGTCCAATATTCTTTTGAGAAGATTAACTCATATGTAGATGAAATTATTGGGGATCATTGATGTGGCTTTAGGCGTAATATGTCCATTATTGATCAGATTTTTTTGTACTCGACAGATATTGGAGAAAAAATAAGAGAATAAGGTTACAGTACATCATAGGTTAAAAAAAACATGTGACTCTGTTAAGAGAGAAGTTTTATATAATATTCTTATTGAATTTGTTATTCCCGAGAAAATAGTTCAAATAACCTCGTCTGCTCTTCGGTATCATATATGATACCTTAGAAATGTATTCATGTCATTCAATATGTGTTTATATACAGTAGGTTCGTGGCCTGAGGTATCTTATTCTATATCATCTGCGCTTTCTGGTGATCATTCGAGTTTCTTCTGTTTTCTTGTCACTAGATGCCTTCATTTGATTGAATTTATCATTCCGTCCAGTCAGCAGCATGGCTGAGAAAAGCAAATATAATTGCCGATTTGTTATATGTTAAATGAAATAATATTAACTGTTGAGACATTCTTACACATTAGCTATTCACGTAATAATAATAGAAACATTGTTTGAGTTCTCACACAGGCGTACAAAACTACTTTTTAAGAGGTAGGGTAAACTAGGGTCTGTTGGACAGTCGGGCATGTTAGACACTCTGTACTTTAACGTGTTACCTCGCCACTTGTGGGCACCACATTCTGCTAGAAGTCAATGACGGAAGTAGCCACGAGTGGTGCCCCCAAGTGGCGAGGTAACACGTTAAAGTACAGAGTGTCCAACATGCCCGACTGTCCAACAGACCCTACTTTACCCTATCATTGGCGATACCTTTGGTCACTGACGTGACTTTTCATCAATCACATTACTATAGTTTTGTGTAATAAGTAGAATACATAATATTATACAAACGTGATAGCTGTTATTTCATGCTGGCATCATTTTCATATAATCAAAATTTTCTTTACAATATAATACGCTTCACTAAAAAGTGACACTAATATGAAGAAAAAAGATAGGGCTAGTTACGAGCAAGTGGTGAGAAATGACGACAAACTAGCTCTACTAAAGTAGTTTCACAATACGTCCATTTTATGGCATCCACTGAATTCAGTGTGGAACTAGTAGAAGACTGTAAGTTCTGGTCAAAAAAGGAAACTGTGCCCGTGTATTGAATAATACTCCAATAGATGGACAGTTAGTAAAAAATTGTGGGCAGAAACAATTTGTATAAAGCAATGGCTGTAATAGGAAGTGTGTGTCAAACTGCCAATCAGATTTGATCTCTATGCCCATGTATTGTATAATACTCCAATAGATGGACAGTTAGTAAAAAATTGTGGGCAGAAACAATTTGTATAAAGCAATGGCTGTAATAGGAAGTGTGTGTGAAACTGCCAATCAGATTTGATCACTATGCCCATGAATTGTATAATACTCCAATAGATGGACAGTTAGTAAAAAATTGTGGGCAGAAACAATTTGTATAAAGCAATGGCTGTAATAGGAAGTGTGTGTGAAACTGCCAATCAGATTTGATTACTATGCTCATATATTGTATAATACTCCAATAGATGGACAGTTTAGTAAAAAATTGTGGGCAGAAACAATTCATATAAGGCAATGGCTGTAATAGGAAGTGTGTGTGAAACTGCCAATCAGATTTGATCACTATGCCCATGTATTGTATAATACTCCAATAGATGGACAGTTTAGTAAAAAATTATGGGCAGAAACAATTCGTATAAGGCACTATATACATCGTATATCTATGTCTCGAAGACTGAAAAACCTCTTTCCTTCTAAACCGAAACACATCTGCGTACAGACCCTGGTGATGCCTTACTTTGGCTATTGCGACGTTTTGTGTAGTTACCTTAGTATTGAATTGTCGTTGAAACTTCAGCGTGTTCATAATCCTTGTGTCCGTTTCATTTTTTAACGTCGCTATGTCATGCCTCCGAGTACTTTTTACAATTTATTATCTTGCCTTTTTTTACGAGAGTGACGTTCAGTTCATTCGCTCTGTTTGCTGTATCAGATTCTAAATAATTCCACACCTATTTACCTCGTTCTTGGTTCACACTTTTAGCATCCCACCACATCCGTGATACACGTTCACAGCATAGCCTTGTTCTATTAATACCATATCATCAAACATCTGTCTATTCTGCTTCCTTCACAATAGACACAGGAAATCCTGTAATTCCTTGTCACAGGAAATCAGGAGTAGTCAGTCTAAAGATCTTTAAGTCAGTTATATTTAGAACAGAACTAGACTCTTCCGGATGTTTGTAAATTTGTTTTAAGTGACCAAGTTTTTTTTATTATTTCAATATTTCACTTAATTGTTTTTACCTGTATGTTATGTAGCACTTTTCGCTATGCAATCTCTTGTCTTGTAACCTGCTTATTGTATTGTATTGTGTTGTATTGTATTGTGTTGTATTGTATTGTATTGTGTTGTGTTGTATTGCATTGTATTGCATTGTATTGTATTGTATTGTATTGTGTTGTATTGTATTGTATTGTGTTGTATTGTGTTGTGTTGTGTTGTATTGCATTGCATTGTATTGTGTTGTATTGTATTGTATTGCGTTGTATTGTGTTGTGTTGTATTGCATTGCATTGTATTGTATTGTATTGTGTTGTATTGTATTGTGTTGTATTGTATTGTATTGTGTTGTATTGTGTTGTGTTGTATTGCATTGCATTGTATTGTATTTTATTGTATTGTATTGTATTTATTTACACTCCATGGTATTCGTACTTCGCTTCACAGCTAGAATATGGAACATGTTACAAACAATTTAATACTACTCCAAAGTCTTAATTATAGTCACAGTCGAGTTGAAATATATAGGCCTACAGAAAGGTTTACAATATGCATAGTGTACCAGTAGCCCCTACAACACAAAGGTTTAATATCAATATTTAATACAAGACAGAAATATTCATCCACTGTTGTTGAATGCCATAAATTCACTTGCAGAATAGAAGGCGTGTGAAATTAGGTACTTCTTCAATTTTGCCCTAAATAATCTTATGTTCTGAGTTTCATTTTTTATATCCATAGGGAAGCTATTAAAAATATTTACTGCCATATAACGTAATTCTTTTTGATAGCACGATAGACTTGCCGATGGAGTATGAAAACCGTTTTTGACGCGTGTTTAGGTTATGAACTGTTGAATTAGTTACAAAGTTTTCAAGATTAGCTACATATGAGGAAGTTTATTTATGAAAAAAATATACTGACGAGCCATGGGCATTATTTGTAGCGTTTTAAACATGATCCTACACGATTCCCTGGATTTTGCACCTTCTATTATTCTAATTACTCTTTTTGTAGTGGGAATATACATACTGTTGCTGTCTGTAGAATTTCCCTAGAATATTATTCAAAAACTCATTACCGAGTGAAAGTATCCAAAGTATATTGCTTTTAAGGTATTGATATTTATTATCTCTTGCATATATCTAATAGCAAAATATGCTGAATTTCTTTAATATTATTTTTTTTTTCAATTTAACACATTATCCATTTGTAAGCCAAGAAATTTGACTGTTGTTGTTTCTCTTAGGGACTTGTTAATTATTGGGCTTGAAATTTCCTGCATTCGTATATATAATTGTACATTCTACCTAAAGTGATTCCGTTATCATCCAAATTCTTCATATTCTCATTATGCATCTATTACTAGTATAGCCTATGTAATCGTCGAATTTATCTCGAGTAATTTCCATGGTTTATAAGTTGTATAAGTTATATCCCTCTTAGACTATATTATCTTATGTAACTGATTTTAATTATTTGTAAAGTTCTACTTTATTTTATATCATCTCTTAGGTGTCTAATTTTGTGTTGTTTTATAGTCTATGTATTTCATGTATATATACATATGACTCAAACCTGACTGAGTGAAAGAGAAGGCCTTATGACTCAACTCTGCCAGGTAAAATAAATCTACTACTACTACTACCACTACTACTATCACTACTGCTGCTACTACTACTACTGCTACTACTATTACTACTACTATTGCTACTACTACTACTGCTACTACTACTATTGCTGCTACTACTACTACTACTATTGCTGCTACTACTACTGCTACTACTACTACTACTATTACTGCTACTACTACTACTATTGCTACTACTACTACTGCTGCTACTAATACTACTATTTCTGCTACTACTAGTACTACCATTGCTGCTACTACTACTACTACTATTGCTACTACTACTAATACTGCTACTACTACTACTACCACTACCACTACTGCTGCTGCTACTACTACTACTACCACCCTACTGCTATTACTTCTACTACTACTACTATTGTTGCTACTACTACTACTAATGCTATTACTTCTACTACTACTACTGCTACTACTACTACTATTGCTGCTACTACTACTACTGCTATTACTACTATTGCTGCTACTAATACTACTGCTATTACTTCTACTACTACTACTACTACTACTACTACTACTACTACTACTATTGCTACTACTACTATTGTTGCTGCTTCCATACTACTACTACTGCTACTACTACTACTACTATTGCTGCTGCTACTACTACTACTACTGCTATTACTACTACTACTATTGCTACTACTACTACTGCTGTTACTTCTACTACTACTACTACTGCTGCTACTACTACTACTACCACTACTGCTGCTGCTACTACTACTACTGCTGCTACTACTACTATTGCTGCTACTACTACTACTGCTATTACTACTACTACTACTACTATTGCTGCTACTACTACTGCTGCTATTACTTCTACTACTACTACTATTGCTACTACTACTGCTATTACTTCTACTACTGCTATTGCTGCTGCTACTACTACTACTGGTATTACTCTACTACTACTATTGCTACTACTACTGCTATTACGTCTACTACTACTATTGCTGCTACTACTACAACTGCTATTACTTCTACTACTACTACTATTGCTACTACTACTACTGTTGCTGCTTCTACTACTACTACTACTACTGCTATTACTTCTACTACTACTACTATTGCTGCTACTGCTACTACTGCTATTACTTCTACTACTACTACTACTGCTACTACTTCTACCCTTTACTACTACTGCTACTACTTCTACTACTACTACTACTATTGCTGCTACTACTACTGCTATTACTTCTACTGCTACTATTGCTGCTACTACTACTACTATTGCTGCTACTACTACTACTATTGCTCCTACTACTACTACTATTGCTACTACTACTGCTTTACGTCTACTACTACTATTGTTGCTACTACTACTACTACTATTACTTCTACTACTACTATTGCTGCTGCTGCTACTACTACTACTACTGCTATTACTTCTACTACTACTAGTACTATTGCTGCTGCTGCTACTACTACAACTGCTATTACTTATACTACTACTACTACAGTACTACTAAACTCGCTCCGTCGTGATAACCTCATGGATGTGCCTATAAGCATAGAAACAAGTGCCGGAGCTCTCATTCAAAATTGAACACGGGACATATAACTTTAACTTCAAACGGACGTTGATTAAAAACGCACCTGGTGCTGGAGAGCATTGGCAAGAGCATCTCAGGTTGATGTCTTGTTGGAATCCTTGGAAGAAACTGGTCTGTCCCGGCTGACCTTGTTGATATTCCGGTTGCTGTAAGTCTGGTTGTTGAAAGTTGTTGGGTTGTTCAAAATTTTGTTGTTGATAGCCGCCTTGTTGATAACCACCTTCTTGATAGCCTGGCTCTTGACTAAACTGTTGCTGGCAATCTGGAGGCTGTTGCTGATTGTTTGGCCGACGGTATGGCGGTCCTCCAGGTTGGGGATATCCCAGTCCATTCCCCTGTGGGGAACTGTATTCATATCCCGATGCGGAGGCATTGTCTGGGGATCTAGATCCGCGATTTGATTCCACTGTTTCTGGTATATTAACTTCCAGACTCCTGAAATCATTAAATACACAGATACGTAAAGTTTCCACATGAAATTGAGTTGTGGTAACCAACGAAACTTTAATTTATATTTCAGAAGAAAGGAAAATAATTTCAGAGGCATATTAGTCCTATTTTACTAGCAGAATTAAGCTCGATTCACATTATACGTCACATCAACGTCGCGTCACGGACCAGCAGTGTTACATCAAAACATTGTACAACGCATTTTATATGGTAGCGTTCACATACAGCAGTAGCGGCTGGTGGTCAAAATAATGAGTGTGCTACAATCTCTATATCGGCCTACTGTAGAGGCCTACACATATGTATTTATCTTAATTTGGAATCTCGCCTAGTGATGAAATATGAAGTCCATACGGCGTTCTTTCGTACTGCAGAACTTGTCATTTGGTGTTAAACCCCTCCATCTTGGACATCATACACTTTTCTATTGACAGTATTGCAAGAGCAGAGAGACGATCCTGGGACATAGTTTTCCTTAAAAACGTTTTTATGCGTGTCAAGCAAGAAAAACATCTTTCTGGCTCAGTAGTGGTCATTGGTGTTGTAACCAAAATATTTAACAACTTCGTTACTTCACAGAATGGATCCCGTGAATTGTTGGAGACTATGTTTTGTAACAATTGAACAGCCATCTATATTTCGGAAGTCGGATCTTCCGTATAGAACTCCAAGTTGTGTCTGGAACACTCTTTTGTTCAGTATAGTATAGCTGTTGACAGCAACTTTAGCTGGTAGATGGCAGCAGCAGTCGGACACTTGAATTACCAAATACATTGTACATAGTTCCGAGTTCTTCCACAAACAAGCTTTCTTTCGTTACGCTTTACTTTTGCAATCTCCAAGCTGTGTTGTGCTGAAGCTGACTACAGCACTTCCCCGCGTAAAAATAGCCAATCAGAGCAGTGATTTCAGCTTCGCACATGCGCATTAGTTGTCTACATTCTCATACAGAGTTTTGAGCAGCACAACGAACCCCCTGAGGCACCAAAGAGCGGAGAGCGAAGACTAAACACTTTATAACGCGTCGTGAACATAACCACTGGAAATTGTCAAATGGCAGATCAAATATTATGGTGGTATTGCAAATACATTATTTGAGCAAAAATTATCATTGTGCTGTAGCACTGTAGCACATAAGGACGGGCCGCCCCTGATATACAGGCAACGTCACGGACTATCAACGGCACGGACCGTCTGGGATTCTCGAGGAGAATGTTTTGACGTGACGGAACCTGTACGTGGACGGTTTTTTCTGCTGGACAGCTAGACTCTAGCAGCACCGTTAAATATTAACATGTCGTAGCTTCTATAAGAGACAATCAATTGTACTGTTATTTTTAGGATTCATATATAAATGTCTAAGGAAAGCATAGACAAAATTTGAAATCAAAATCTTTTTTGGACAGTGAGAAAAAAATTACTAACTTCGAAGTCACCCGTTCAAAATAGACATTGGCACTCTCAAAAGTGATAAGCGACAAACTTTTCACGTTACATGGGGAGTCAAAGCGAGAGAAATGTTTAGAAAGAATGAAAATTACTTTTAAAAGTGGCTGATATTCAAAACCTGTACCGGTTTGTGAGTTACGGCGAGTTTAATGCGGGGGTTTGCGTGGCGGACTTTCTTACGCAGAGCAACAACTTTTATCTGTTAGAACTGCGGATCCTCATACAAATCATCGCTCTCGCTTTGAACCCACATCTAACGTGAAAAATAAAAAAGTTTGTCGCTTATCAACTTTTCATATGTCAATGTTTATTTTCAACGGGTGACTTCGAAGTTAGTATTTTTTTCTCACTGTCCATAAAAGATTTTGATTTCAATTTTTTTATATGCTTTCCTTAGACATTTATATATGAATCCTAAAAATTACAGTGCAATTGGTTGTCTCTCATAGGAGCTACGACATTGTTTGAGAACATTGACTACGTCTCTATTTTTGATGACGCCGGCAAACTGACGGTCACTTGCTGTTAAGTGTGAATGAGTTTGCATTGGACGTAACGGTGACGGTGACGGTGATGGTCCGTGACGTTGATGTTCCGTATAATGTGAATCGAGCTTAATTTGTCATGTCTTATACAACTATGTTGTTTTTAAAACTTGCCTTTTCATATGGTTCCAAAACTTGCCTTCTCCAATTTTAACATTTAAATAAAAACCTTACTGAACAAAGTAACTAATGATTTTACATTCCTGATCTATATAGTATAAAGTATTTATTTTAAAGGGTGAAAAATTATTATTTTAACATAACAAATGGGAAAAACGGTTTTTTTTTCTTTATTTGTGGAAAAAACATAAAAAGTGGATAAGACACGTTTTGGAACTATAGGACTGATATTTATAATGCCAGATCTCAGACTTTGCGTAATGTTTTAATGCCTGGATTAATTGTAATTGGTGATCTCTGGTCCGGAATATGATACAAAGTAAATCCTGAAAGTAGGCTTAAGTAGTATTCTTGAAATAGGCCATGAAATTTCATTGAGAAGAGTTTTTCCTCGAAAGTCATAGGTAGGACACCTAAAGCCATAGAATGCTATTTTCTTTTACAATATTCATCGCTAATGAAATGCGTAAGGTCTCCTTCCAACATGCATACGAAGTTTGACATTGCGATCTTTATATTTTATCTCTTGACTTTTAGTAATATCTTATTATTTAATATTCACAAGAAACTCGTGTACTCACTTGACTACCTCGACGCCATCGACTTCTTTACCGGATAATCCTGTGAAAAAGTAACTTTAATTAAATTATTTTATAAAACAACATTATTTGCTTCCAACCTAACCTTTTCAAATCTCCCTTTACAATAACATCAGTATCAGGTGAATCATCTGCTCCTTACTTGTACGAAGTTATACAATCCTGCTCAATTACTGTTAATTCCATAATGCCAGTACTCGTAATCAAATCTTAATTGCAAAAGGAAATAGTTTGTCTGTCATACTAGATCAGGTGATAAAGATGTGTAACTAATAATGGTTTACGAGTTCTGGTGTTGCACTAAGTATGAATCTTAATATTCTTCTTTCGATGTGGAAATACGGAATATTCCACATATACAGGGTGTTTCAGAAATACCTTGACAAACCTTGGGGCATGTTACTCACACCAAAACAAGAAAAAAGTTCATATAAACATATGTCCGAAAATCCTTAGTTTTTTAGTTATTAATGAAAGAACATAATAAAACATCTGTTAGATATTGTCAACTTGGTAGAAAGTGTTCAAAATGTTCTCCTCTTGCTTCCACATACGCATTCACTCGTCGGATTATGGACTCCTTGGCAACACATAGCCATCTAGGATACAATGGGTGCATCAGCAGACTTGTATCAATAACGTCATTCGATTATCTAACAAAATGAACGGTTAAATTGTTGGATTTTACCTCGAAACGCGTTGAATATAAACTTTCATTGTTATGAGTTTGTGAATTGATTAAAGTTGCAACACTTGCTACCAAGCTGACAGTATCTAACAGATGTTTCATTATGTTCTTTCATTAATAACTAAAAAACTAAGAATTTTCGGTCATATATTTATATGAACTTTTTTATTGTTTTGGTGTTAGGAACATGCTCCCAAGGTTTGTGAAAGTATTTCTGAAACACCCTGTATTATTTATTCCTTTAGATTCTACATCATCGGTGCATAAATGTACTGCAAAACAAGACCATCACTTCGAGCATGTATAAAATGGCTATGCTTTCGACATTAAAACTTTTTAAGTAAAAAAAATACGTTATTAAATTGTAATAGGAGCTACAGCCTAACCTAACATACTGTCATCCTCTGAGGAGTTTAGTGCTGAGAGGAATGCGGTTCCGACTAGTCTAGCGCGGTACTGGAGTGGGAGGGGACAGTGACAGCGGCAGTCTGGTAGGAAGTACAATCATACCGAAAACATTCACCCAATTTACGAGAGCAGTATGCCTATTAGTTTTCTAACGTATTTTTGGCGAGATAGAGATACAACCATTCTTACTTACGTGTTCAGAGAAGGGAAGTATTGTAGAAAATTTTATTGATTTATTTATTTTTTCATTCATTTATTCATGCGTTCGTTCATTCATTCATTTATTCATTCATTCATTCTGGTGAAGTTAAGGCCAATTACACCACCAGAAAGACAAATACAATAAAATAAATGAAAAGAAAAATCATAATACAATTAAAATAATATAAATGAAAAGAAGACTTATACTATAAAATTTAGTGATTAGTAGAATTGAATTAAACTTGTAAAGTAATCAATTTAAATATACTGTACTGCTGAACTCGAGAAGTACACAGTCATACACTACTACAAACTGAAGACTGCATATTTTTGGACAATTAATACTTCCCACTCCGCTCGGCTCGGCTTGGCTGTAGCAACAAAAGAATCTACCTGCAACCCCCCCGCACCGATGGCAAGAATACTTTAGGTCCCAGCGCTAAACTCGTCGGAGGAAGACAGTAGGTGCTTACTTCGTTAGCATTTTAAAACGAAGATATACTGGGTGTTCATTTCAAAGTGTGTCATGACGTCATTGTTGATGAGTCAGCGATTTGAAGCGAGTTTCAGCTTTTGTGTCAGAGAAGTTGCCTATTAATCAAGGCGTTCAATCTGA
The DNA here is from genome assembly GCF_040183065.1 of Periplaneta americana. NCBI lineage: Eukaryota > Metazoa > Arthropoda > Insecta > Blattodea > Blattidae > Periplaneta > Periplaneta americana. Next base: position 30,845,120 of record NC_091118.1, on the reverse strand, counting down.
ACTTGAGAACATGTACGGTATAACTTGAACGTCCTAGCAACAGATGGCTACCATAACCTCTTTCAAACTGTGTTTTGCGCTGCCAAGTCGTACGCAGGGTATTTGTTATCATCGGTAACGGCAACATTCCACAACACAAATCAAATGCTCCGTGTCCATGTTGACCGTCGAAGTTAATGTCAACAAATACGTAAGTAATCGTTTTAACCCTCTCCCCATATCCCGACAGTAAGAAAAAACTCACCTCAGTACAGTTCACATTCCTGCCACTACTGGCGTTACCGTACGTATCGGTAAGTACTCTTCTGAATGAACGCCGTACTTGCTAGGCAACTTCTGGTCTCTGGCACATAAGTAATACACCTCTGCGGAAGTGTAGGAAGATTGAATTCTCTAGGCTCATCGACTAGCAACATGACGGCATACAGCGAGCCATGACACACTTTGAACTGAACACCCAGTATAGTGTCTAACATCAAGTGGGCTAACTTTCATTGGTAACCAATTAAAACGCAGAGTTGTCTATTTTGAATTAAGGAACTAACACTATAGAAATGTCATACCCAACCTTGCGTTTAAATCTCCCACTAACAACAGTAATTTCATGGACGTGATATAAAATTCAGGTTTCATAAAACTTAATAATAAGAAGCAAGTGAATCACTCTGTGTAAACAAAGTGAAACACACACTTGAAATGTACAGCAGACCGGGAGGTAGAGCTCCCTTGCCTTGTGAACCTCGACACCAGGATAAAAGAAAATAATAAAACTTACGTTCTATTTTATCCTTCTGGGGATTCGACTGTGCTACGACTAAGCACGCCAAAAAGACAGCCGCACTCGTGACAACAGACATGATGGAACAAAGTGTTCATTTTGACTGCAGCAGCAATATTTATACTTTCAGTTTCCACGGAGTCTAGTGTAAGGCAGTTATTAAATACAATTAGCTCACGATGATCACAGGTGACCTTCCTCTGATGATGCTGTGGGAGAGCGTGTCAATGAGGTCTGCCGTTCATCATAACCTTCGCGGCACATCCGAAATGACAGCCATCTGCTGAGTCCAGCAACTTGGTATTCAGTTCAGTTTTTATTCAACGCATTGTTGACTTCAAGGAAGATTTGAAGTGCAAAATAATAATACTAAAACTGTAATGGATGTCGTAACAGTTGGTACTGTAACTGCTATAGCTTAAGTGCTGTACTGAAATACAATATTGAAACCATAACTGCTGTAATTATACACAGCAGTTCAAAGTGAAGTACATTCTGAAATATGTGTACTAAAAGCAATAGTTAAGGCAGGCATATCAATTGATGCCCACAGGAGCTAGCGCGCTTTAGAACCCAGGAGAGCCTGGGCGCTTTACAGCGGAAAGGAAAGAGACAGACGAAAGAGGTAGTATATCCCGCTTGGTCGAGCTATATTCAGGGATGGCCAGCACTGATTCAATAGATAAAGGGAAGAGAACTTATTAAAACTGTATCCATGTTAATTTTTAGATTTTCCTGAGAAGTATAAGTGCATTGTAAGAATGTAAGTTTTAATTTTAATGTTCATTTTTCAAAAGTTTGATTTTTTAATTCAAAAGAAATATTTTCTCAACTTTTCGTATATAAAAGTGAAATTTTCAGGTATAGGCCTATTTATTTAGCAGCCTTACAGAATGTTTTCGTAAATCTAATACCACCGTATATACGTATTACTGAAGATAGTGTATTGAAAATTTTGAAAATATTCGCATGGAAGTTATTTGTAAGGAAATGAATTAACAAAGCAACTACTGTTACATCATAAGCAAACGATACGTGCCCATGTGTTGTAAAAGTGTCAGCTCTATAGCTTCAGCAGATTTCGAGAAAATAATTTAATATTCTGATGATAGAAAGTTGCTCACAAATATCACCTTAAAAGCATAATGCGATAAGAGATTTGTTATGTAATAGTAGTTACACTTAAAACAGATACAATACCTAGGTAACTTTGCTTTGTACTGTAATATTGTTTTGATTAGTTTATTGATTACTTTTGTAAGGCTAAAGATACTTTCAATATAAATTCCAACTTATCATGTCATACTCAGTCTCTTTCTTTGGAATATCACTTTCTTTGTGAATGATGTGTTTCATCCACTTAATACAGTATAATATTATACTACTATGGAATTTAAGTGAATATTCCTTCTTAACTCTCTATTATGTTATTAAGATTTAAAACACAAGTGCAATATTAAGAAATCAGTGTTAGTACTTTTGTTTTACAGACAATATAGATAATATTAAACAGAAAGAATCCATATAAAAATAACGACATAAAATTTCACGTTCCGTTTGAAGTTTGTGCACCACTGTTTTCTTAAAAACAGGCTGCTTATTCATATACACAACCCTTCCTCTTTTCATACTTAGCGCTTGCTGCCCGCGCACGACGTCAAGGTCAGAAAAATGCGCTTGCTTTGACATCACTGAGTTAGGGTACCACCAAATAAGAACGAGCATTAAAACGAAAAAGAATAGTCAAATTCAAAAGCTAATAAAAATGAATGAGTAGTGAAAAAACTACAAGTCAACAGGTATATGTGATTTAGCTATAAGGAATGCTAAAATTTTGACTTGAAATTAAAGTTACAACGAGCAGTATAATTACTTGTGCTGAAGTTACAAGTAACAATAGGCTGTTGTCCCTGAATGTGAGTTTTGCCCGTTGAGGCATACTAAAATATAAGTAAATGAATAAATAGATAAACAAGCACTTCTACTGCGTCTGCTATTAGACTACTAGGACATTACCATCGGTAGATGCATAGCATTTGTTTACAGTCTATAAAGTCATACCAAATAACAAAGCCACAGTACCGCATTTCAGTCGAAAACCTTGGAGAAGTCATGATGATTCACTGTGAGGTCAACTATGGCAAATTGCTAATGACCAAAGCTCGGAAGTTGGGGACTTGTGTCTTTGAACGTGGCTAAGCGACCGGACTTCAATGTCAACAAACTCCCGCTTCCAGCACGGAGGTACTGTCAGGTCTGCTATAAAAGTGGTTCCTGGCTGGAACAACATAATGATAATATTATGATCGGTTGAAACACGTAATTTTATAGCATATATATAAATAAACATGCAAAATACATCAAATTTACAGTTCTGCTCTGTACATTTCATTACAGTGTATGACTACATGCATTCGAAGATTTTCGAACCCATAAATTCTTCGTCTGTTAGTTAAACATGATTTGAAACGAAGTAAACTTATTTCCACGTCACATGAAGTGACGGGAGCAAACTTTAATTTTTTTATTTTATTTATTTTAACTAGCTACCTAGTGAGTACAAATTGCATTTATAAAATAAAAATGTTTCTAGCCACTACCGTAAGAGTCAGGCTCGTGTACGGTGTGGTCTTAGTGAATAATATAACATAAAATTTACAAGGACAGTTTACTAAATACAGTAATTAACTTAATTCAAACCAATAAGTACAACACAAGAGCAAGAATAAAGAAGAAAGGGAAAACGAGAGAAAAATACACATTTAATATAAATTGACAATCCGAGAGAAGCCAGTGATATTCAATAAAAACATGAATATAGTCGATAGAAATAAAAGGTAAAAAAAAGTACATTTGTTACTATTATATATCATGGATAATTTTACAAAATTCTTTTTTAAAAGTTTCAATTTAAAAAAATTTCAAATTTGGAAAATGGTTTGAAATTTTATTATAAAGTCTTGGGCCTAAATAAAATACTGAATATTTCACTGTCACTGTTTCCTGTTCGATTTTCAGCAGATCTCGTATCTGAGAAAGTTGAGTATATCCTAAATTTTTCTCGCAAATAGTTTTCAATTAGTGTATCACTACTAGGGAAGGTCCCTCTACGACTTGATCCATGGCTATGGACAAATTCTCAATCAATTTAAAGGACTGCAATGTCTTTCAATGAATGCCCGTTTGCAGCTCTAGTTTATGTGTGGTACAACTTACAAGATATAAACTCTGCATTAGAAGAAAATAATGTATCTCCTCAGAATTCCTCCACGAAATTCTGTACCTAAAATTTAAGAAATGCATTTTCAAACTTCCATAACACCCATTCGAATAACACGTATTTTCTAATTCCTCAAACAGACCGTTTACCTGTAATTCTCTTAATGTCATTGGCTTCGACGTGACACAGTTTATTCGTTCGTCTTCTTGCCACTCGATGTGACCACTTTCTTAGTACAAACGACTGTCCCTGAGCACTTGCAGCGTGAGCTTTGTGTACGTTATGCCTGTAACCTTACTCAAGCACACGACACACAAGTCCCCAAGATCCGAGCTTTGCTAATGACAGTGCTGGTTGAAATTTTTGTGACTAAGAAGACTGTGAGTTAGGTTTCTATGCTTATTATGCGGTGCGTAGTAATTGTATTCTATAATTATCATTGTATTTATTTTAATATTCACTGTTCCTATATTTTAATTATACGACCTATTTTGTGATCCACCGGCATAGCTCAGACGATAATGCGTTTTCCTATTGATCCGGATCTACACCTGTGGAGTAACGGTCAGCGCGTCTGGCTGCGAAACCAGGTGGCCCGGGTTCGAATCTCGGTCGGGGCAAGTTATCTGGTTGAAGTTTTTTCCGGGGTTTTCCCTCAACCCAATACGAGCGAATGCTGGGTGACTTTCGATGCTGGATCCCGGACTCATTTCACCGGCATTGTCACCTTCATATCATTCAGACGCTAAATAACCTAGATATTGATACAGCGTCGTAAAATAACCCAATAAAATAAAATAAAAAATAAAAATATTGATCCGGAGCTGCGCTCGGGCGTGGGTTCCACTTTGTTTATTACTTGTAGGTATGTAGGCTACTGATCTTGGAATTTTATAGACCCCGTTTAACTCTTTCCGAACAGTTTCGTAGTTATTTTGATTTCGCTGCTGTAGTTCTGTTACATTCGGAATTTAAGTGGCATAAACGGGCGTCTTCAGACGGCCCCAAAGATAGAAGTCCAGGAGGTTGAGGTCCGGTGATCTGGCTGGCCAACTGATTCTGCTGCACGATATGTCATATCGTACACAACTGAACTAACGACAGAATGAATGTGTACTTACGAGACGTGGTGATGGTAGGAACTGCAACAGCACCATACAACTAAACATACTTACAGTAAACAAAGTCCAATCAGGTCGAAATCAACTGTAACGGGTTGTACAAATAACAAACATCTACCGCACTCGCTATGTAGGCGAACGTGACACATTCGAAGCTTTACTGGCCCGTGTTTTTTATGTCTAGCAAGCTACAGGGACATAATTTTATTTTTACTTCAATTTTTATTGTACCTGAGTTTTTGAATGTACTTCACTCCCACCCCTTCTACTAACGAAGTTCCAACTTTCCTCCACACAGAACCAAAGCCGCAGTACTGAGTTAGTGATTATAGTACGTTTCAGAAATATGTTCGCGTTTTCCAGTCACGAAAACTTCCAATATTGAATCATATTTTCGCACAGGCACTGTCATCCGTTTGCCTGCGTCCCATCCAGATTTCCCCCACCTGCTTCTGCTCGCTCCACTGTAAAGACTAGTGGCTGGGCTTTCTTAGCTCTTTCCTGAAAACATTAATTTCTGTTAGGAATTGGACGTCTACGTAATATTATGCAACTGTTAAAATAACTTAAATAAAAGGGCCTTGTTAAGTAATTAACTATCACGTTATTCCCACCCCCCTTTCTATGATCCTGCGACATAACCACTTGGACGGACAGTAGATAGCATGTCTGAGTAATTTTATCTGTGCGGATCGGGCAGAAGTGAAGACTGAATTTACAGTACGTAAGGTACTCTTTTATAGAGTAGGTACAGAATTATTTCAACATGAGTTACTAAGTACGAAGGACGAAACTGGTAATTGGAATTAGATGCAATAGTCTATAGTGCGATAATAGGCACAAAAGAACTGAAGCCTGTATCGAAATGAACGGCCACCATTTCATTTAAATATCCATATTATGATTATTTTTCATTTTAACTTCATTCTCTATATCGTACGCTAATGTGCTGTAGACAGTATAATATACACTGCATAATGAATACGTTCGCATGTATAACTCAGTTCGTGAGTAAAAACACTTATTGTTAATACTGTACTGCATTTTGATTAAACAAAACCTAATGAAAATTATCAAACTCAAAATCGCGATATTTCCTACTTTACGTAAATGGATGAACTACTTTTCTTCCCTCCTGTACCCAGTAAAGTGATTTGTTTGTATTTTACGCCAGTATCATCGACCTCCAGTCGTGGAAGGGGGTAGCAAACGGTGTTTCCGGGTCTCTATCATTAATCCAAAGGTATAGCCAGGTTAATATTAAAAATGTTAGTAAAAATAAAATGATGTCCCCTGTAGAACATTATGCATCATAACTCTGAAAGTAAGGATTTGCGGGAAAAGTTGTATAGAACATTTTAGCTTTATTTCACCTCTTCATTACACCCACAAAGTTTGTACAGGTACTTACGAATCACCCTGTATAAAGAGTTTATTGTAGTGTCAATAGGCCTATATGTTTTTATTTGCCTATACATATTTATAATAAAAATTGGGAAAATGGACATTTGAGAGGTGACCAAGTATTAAAGAACCACTAGGCCTATACGTTACAATATTTTAGATAGCAAAACTCCGCATTTAAGATACAGTCAATTCTGGATATAGTGAACATTCGGCTATAGTGAACCTAAATCGTTGGTCCCGACCCGCATACATTATAAAGTACATTAATATTTCTGTTTATAGTGAACGCTCGCTTCGGTTATAGTGAACCTTGTATCCTAACAAATTCTTATTTGAAGTCAGACCTTCTTGTGTAAAATTGAAAGAATGTGTTGAGAACAACATTCTAAGTTTCTTGTTCCTTTAGTCAAAGGACAAAGGTAGGATTAGTGATTCCTAGACAATGAGCTGTACTGTAAATCCAGGCAACACGTGACGATCTTGCCTCAGTCCACTGTCGAAGGGTTGACATTCTGTTCTCAGGCACACTACTCTACTGTGATTTCTAATCCTCCACTGTCTAAGGGTTGCCTTTTGTTCTCAGAAACATTGACGGATACCATTGAAACAACGGCAACGGAAAATGAATTTCCCTTCTTTTATTAAAAGGGAACGGACTTATGTCCAGAGCATAAATGAAGGTAAGATTTCGATGGCTTTCAAACTCTATCAACCCCCTTCCATTAAGTGGCCCGGGAAATTCCAAGGCTAAGTGCGCAGTCACATCATAACAGCGTTTGTCATTTCTGCCTGATCTAATGTTCCAACAGTGAATGTGCTATATAAAAATGTCGAAGCGTGAAGTGTTTTCTTTGGAAGCTAAGGTGAATATTATAGGTGACATTGAACGTGGTCTTTCGCAAGCGGACGTGCGTCGACAGCATAGTTTAAGTAAATCAACTGTGAGTAACAGTATACAGTGTAATCCATTCCACAAAAATGAAATATTTTAGTTTCTTGTTCACAATTTCATTCATTTCTGTCATTTAAGGTTAGGGGAGAGAGACTTCAGATTTAGTGAACCTCGGATATAGTGCAAATCCGCAGAGGTTCACTATAACCGGAGTTGACTGCAGTGGCGTAGCGTCAATGTAAGCTAAAAAGCTCAGTTTCCCCAGTTAATAATAATTTCATAATAAACCTGCAGTTTATGGAGAAAATTATTTATTAATTTTAAATACAATTTATATTTACTCGTTAAATATTGTGATGCGGCAGCTCAGGATGATTTGTGATGCAACAGTAAACAAGAAGCCTGCACATACCACCTTCCAAAGCAGACTGGTTTCTTCTGTGTAATCCACCCCGCAGATTTTCCATCCCTTTCTAACTGAACTACCCTAGTCGCAAGGCTCGCAAGAAGCTAGCTTTAACATTTAAAATAAGTAGTTTCCGAGTTATCCCTTTTCGTGAGTTGTGTTCAGTTGAAGTGTTAGTGTGCATTGTGGCTGATATAATAAATAATGAGCGAAATAACAGTTCCTGACACCAATTTACTTGAATTTTTAGGATAATTGTATTATCAAGACTGACTTACGAACAAAAGTATGATTTAAAAAACAAATGACCGACTCCCTTGCTGTCAATGAAGGACACAACCAAAAGACAGATGCATACTTATGTAATGATACTAATATTGTGATTTCTCTAAGTATGACAGGGAGTGAGCTAATGTTATACGTATACGTGTCTGTGTGTTAAGAGATATGTGTAAACCCTGAAATCATATTTTACTACGTATCATTTGAGATCATGACTTATTCGTTTTACTTACGATGTTCCAACCAATCTTCGACTGCTGACTTGACATTGACTACTATTTATTTTAATACTGTATTTTTGTAATACGTTTTCTCATATTGCATGAAAGACAACTTGAGTTAGCTTCCCCTGCTCAAAATTGCATGCTACGCCACTGGTTGACTGTATTACTTAAAAATGCGAGTTGTACTCGGAAGAGATTTTTCCAGCAAATGTTGTAAGGCGGATTTTCCAGCCATCTTTTTGTGCCCTCGAGTTTCTACTGAAACATTTGGATACGATAGAATCAGATCTGCTGAGTCATCAGGCCGCACGCTATGTTGAGAAAATGACGAAGGAATTAAGGGAAAACAAATAACAGTTGCAATCAATTATTGAAACACTACAGCGAGTAAAAAAAAAAAGAAGAGAAATGGACAAATGTTCGATGCACTTGCCTTAAGCTAAGTAAACATTAGTCTTTTTTTTTTTTTTTTAAGAAATAGTGTAATGAATTGCATGTTGCGTAGTGCATTCTTGCGCTCACATGTTAAGATTCAGGTAATGCACGCATCATCATTTGCCTTCAGGGTTGCGGCGTCCTGGTTAAGAATATGTCAAGTTCAAACGAACTGACAAAAAAACGAGGTTCACTGTCTTCTACATGCAAGGTCAGAATTTAAGGTCTCATCTCCAATGTTGAAATTCTTTATAATAGAGCAAAAGCGAATAACAGACGTCAGATCTAACACTGATGAAGATAGAAATACTGGAACATAAATAGGGCCGGTTAATCAAGACGTTAAAAATGCACTAACACGTTGTTTGTTAACATCGAAGACCTCCCTCAAAGAAGGTTGTATATCATACACTTTTCCATATGATATACAACCCTCTTTGAGGGAGGTCTTCATATCATTATCCTTCTGTCAAGTAGGCCTATTAGGCCCCTAGGCCTGTTACGAACTTGTCATCTTTTTATAGGTCTTCCCACATTTTTTTATAATTCAAGGCCATTTTCGGGATACGGCTTTCTTCCATGTTCTCTCCAATTTTGTATGTATTGTAAAATTTTATCATTCACTGCATATGGAGCAGTAGGTTGGGATCCGTACAGACAAAACCAAATCGATTCAGTAGAAAAGGTCCAACGCAAGGCAGCAAAATATGTCAAAATGGGAAAGGGACATGGTGAGGAGATAGTAAAAGACTTGGGGTGGGAACTTCTCAAATCAAGGCGACGAAAAACCAGACTCACCACATTGTTTAAGGCACAAATGGGACACAAAGCAAGGACCGATATCAATGCTAGATTAGCAACACCATCATACTTAGGAAGGGCTTATCATATTAGGAAGTTTAAATGTAGAAAACAAAGAACGGACGTGGCAAAATTTTCCTTTGATAACCGCACAATAGTAGACTGGAACAGCTTACCTGCGGCAATCTTTCAGGGTGGTCCTCTTAAAATCAATACATTTAAGGAAAGGTTGAGAAGATTAGAATGAAAATGTAATTGGAGGTGCAGTGTAATTATTTAAGTTGCGTCATGTACTTAATTGAATTGATATATAATTAATTAAGTTGATATGTAATTATTAAGTTGATATGTAAAATAATTAAGATGATATGTAATTTAATTGATGTGTAAATAAATTAAGGTCATATGTAATTAATTAAGATGATATGTAATTAAGTTGGTATGTAATTAATTAAGGTGATATGTAATTATTTAAATTGGTAATGGTTGGGTGAAATAGAAGTACTTATAAGTTAGATTTACTTTTGCTTATTGTAGGCGTTATTATAGAATAGTTTTTAATTATAGTCCTAGGTTTATTGCATCTACTATTTATAGATTTACGTTTATTTTGTATTATTTCATTTAGGTTTATTTTATATTATTTCATTTAATTGTAATTATTGTATATTATATATCACTGCCACCGGGTGTATACCCAATTGTAGTGTTAATAAATAAATAAATACATACATACATACATAGGGCCTACATACATACATACATACATACATACATACATACATACATACATATACAGGGTGAATTTGAAATAACCTTTCAGCTTGAAAGGGACGATAGGATACATGTAAATTAATAGAAAACCTATATTATGTTTTGTGATTAAATGCACGGTTAATTAGAAAATTAAGTTTGGAGTTTCAGCAGTCCGGCAACATCGTCGCTAAAACACTCCACTCGTATACAGATGTAAAGGTCAACGAACTCTGTGAGACTCCGTACAGCTACCAAACTACCAAAACGTTGGCACGCGTTTGTTTCGTGCAATAGTTTGAATTTAGGGGTTTTAAAATTAAATTTACACGAAAACCGTGCACGCTATTGAAATACGCCAGAGGGATAAATTATTCTTGATTAGATTTCCTATCAATATGGACAAAAATCACGATCCTACTCGAAATATTTACCGAATAAGAGATTATTAATTTTATTTTCTGAAAAAAAAAAACTATGAACTTTCCACCAATACGATATTATAGTTTCTTGTTACATTCAACATGAGCTATTCGCTCTGAAAATCTGCAAGACTACTTCACTTCAATTCTGTATATTCACTTCATCTCTTATTTGTGCATTTGGTATTTTATCTCTTCTAGTGCATCCTCTGACGGCCCTTAGGAATTTCATTTCTGCTGCTTGGATTCGGTTTTCATCTCTTTTTCTGTGACTTCATGATTCCCTGCCAGACAACAGAGCTGATACAGCCATTACCTTATAAAATTTTAATTGTCTCTCTTCGTGTAGTTTTCAGAGTTATTGTTTCACACATCATTTGGTACCACTGCAATTTTATTGTGTAATTTATAACTAACATCGCGTCATAAAATAGTTCAACTGTTGTACCTGTCCTATTGTGTTATTATTTAGGACAATTTTAGTTCTTGCACAAATATTTCCTCCGTAAATTTATCTCTAATTCTTGATTATATTTATGACTAGACTTCGTGGAATTGCCACGAGAATCGTAAGGTTTACTGCGCACGCGGTATAGACTGTATGAGAAGGGGGCGTGCAACGGATGAAAGTACGTCTCTGATGTAAACACTGGCAGTATACTGCGGTTACAATAAAACCTGCATCCTGCATTCAGAAATATAATGAGTGATCATTGAAGTAGGAAATGTCTAAACATGTAAAAACACAATTATTTTGTAGTGAGATATACAGTTTATTCTCTTAAAATTTAATGTAATATACCTTTGAATATGTGCACTGCAGTGAAGAGTTACGTACATTTTGAGCGACTGCGAAGTGAACCTCCTTCGATGGTCACTTAAACAGTTTTTATATTGGGAAAATGTACTTTCGACATCACACGATGTAATAGGTGCATATTTGAAGAACGGAAAGCCGCTACTTTTCAGTACACCAACTTCAGACGTCTTGTCGTGACCTGATAGTACATCATTTATAATACGAAGTTGTGAATAGGCAGAATTTTTAGCAATAATGTTTCTCAACTTTCATTTCACTTTTTCTGAAATTAGTGAATTGTTATTTTGGATAACGATTTGTGATACTTTATCCACTATATTAAGGGCTTCTGAGAGTTGTAGTTTAGACGATTCTAACAGGGTGATGCTTTTGGACACGATTTTAAAATTAGAATCAATGAACAGAATATCTTCCAATAGCTGTTCAGAAGGCAATGCTTTTACAGCTGCAACAGCGGAACTGTCTGTGCTATCCTATGCATCAATTACCTCTATTATTTTGCCGTAATATTCTGCATAATAATTAACAGCATACAACCACGTTTCCAAACGGGTCAAGACTGGCTGCGGGGGTAAGGGTATTCCAGAGGCAATTGTTTGGAACAGCAACACTCACATTGTGGTATGTTTGATTGAATTCTTGTCTGCACTGAACATATGTTAAGCTTTGACTATTCCAACCACAGTAATGCAAAACAAGTGCTTACATAGGTATACATTAGCTGTAGCTGCTCCATCTATTTGGACCGGTCACAACTCTTAACATGAACTGCTTATACTACAAGAACGGGAAGTCGCCCACCTCCTCTATACTACCGTACATCGGCAACCTGATGGCATGCTGCGTGTGGCAATTCAACGAAGTCTATTTATGACTAACATCGCATTAAAATAGTTGAACTGTTGTACCTGTTCTATTGTCTTATTATTTAGGACAATTTTAGTTCTTGCACAATTATTTCCTCTGTAAATGCATCATATTTATGACTAACATCGCATCCAAAATGTTGTACCTATCCTATTTTCTTATTATTTAGGAAAATTTTATTTCTTACAGGATTATTTCGTATAAAGGCCAGGCTTTTTGTTTTTTCTATGGAGATATTTAACTAATGCTATTTACAAATTTGATTCAGTCTATGTATTAATCTTTGTAGTTCATCCTCTCTGCTAAAATTAGAAGATAATCTGTAAATAATAAACAGTCTATTGGTTTAATTTCTTCTAAACTTTTATTCTTCCATTCTCTTATGGCGTCGTCAATATAAATGTTAAAAAGAGCCGATGTACTAATTTATTTATTTTCTCATTTATTTACTTATTTATTTACGGTATTTATTTATTTATTTATTTACTTACCAGTTATTTATTTATTAACTCATTTATCATACTTATTTACTTACTCAGTTACATATTTGCTTATTAATTTGCTTACTTATTTCTTTACTTATTTATTTACTTATTTATGGTACTCATTTATTTACTTACTCATTTATTTATTGATTTATTTACTCATTTACTTACCAGTTATTTATTTATTTACTCGATTGTTCGTTTATTTGTTTATTTATTTACTTATTAAATAAGTCTTCCGTAAATTTATTTATTTATTTATTTATTTATTTATTTATTTATTTATTTATTTATTTATTTATTCACACATTCATTCATTCATTCATTTATTCATTTATTTATTTATTCATTCATTTACTCATTTATTCATATAGCCATTTATTCATTTATTTATTTATTTATTCATTTATTCATTCACACATTCATTCATTCATTCATTTATTTATTTATTTATTTATTTATTTATTTATTTATTCATTTATTCATATAGCCATTTATTTATTTATTTATTTATTTATTTATTTATTTATTCATTCATTCACACCATTCATTCATTCATTCATTTATTTATTCATTTATTCATATAGCCATTTATTCATTTATTTATTTATTTATTTATTTATTTATTTATTTATTTATTTAATTATTTATTTATTTATTTATTTATTTATTCATTCATTTATTCATTCACACATTCATTCATTCATTCATTTATTCATTTATTTATTTATTTATTCAT